>NC_092041.1:78077775-78377775 GCF_003086295.3 Arachis hypogaea
TGAAGATGTAACTGGAGAGAAAGTTGCTCAATATCTAGGAGCCATCATGAAGCTGAATGTCAAATTGTTTGGTAATGACACTTGGGAAGGTGAACCTTCCTTGATCATTAATGAACTAGATACATGGATTCAGCAAACTTTACCTCAAAAGAGACAAGATCCTGGTAAATTTTTAATACCTTGTACCAAAGGCACCATGACCTTTGAGAAGGCTCTGTGTGACCTAGGGTCAGGCATAAATCTTATGCCACTCTCTGTAATGGAAAGCTGGGGATCATTGAGGTATAGCCTGCCATATTCTCATTGCAAATGGCAGACAAGTCAGTAAGACAAGCTTATGGATTGGTAGAGGACATGTTAATGAAGGTTGAAGGCCTTTACATCCCTGCTGATTTCATAATCTTAGACACTAGGAAGGAGGAGGATGAATGCATCATCCTTGGAAGACCTTTCCTAGCTACATCAGGAGCTGTGATAGATGTTAACAGAGGAGAATTAGTCCTTCAATTGAATAGGCACTACCTTGTGTTTAAGACCCAAGGGCGTTCTTCTGTAACAATGGAGAGGAAGCATGAAAAGCTTCTCTCAATACAGAGTCAAACAGAGCCCCCAAAATCAAACTCTAAGTTTCGTGTTGGGAGGCCACAGCAAAACTCTAAGTTTGGTGTTGAATCTCCACATCCAAACTCTAAGTTTGTGTTGGGAGTCTACAACATTGACCTGATCACCTGTGAGGCTCCATGAGAGCCCACTGTCAAGCTAGTGACACTAAAGGAGTGCTTATTGGGAGGCAACCCAATTTTTATTTATCTAATTTTATTTTTCTTTTATTGTTCTTTTATGTTTTATTAGGTTCATGATCATGTGTAGTCACAAAATAAATACTAAAATTAAAAACATAATAAAAACAACAGAAGAAAAAGCACACCCTGGAGGAAGGGTTTACTGGCGTTTAAACGCCAGTAAGGAGCATCTGGAACAGAGCATGATCTGGCGTTTAGGCGACTGAACGCAGATAGAAAAAAACAAGCATGACTGCGTTCAACGCCAGAAACATGCGCAAATGGTGTTGAACGCCCAAAACAAGCATGAGCTGGCGTTCAACACCAGAAACAAGTATTCACTGGCGTTAACACAAGATTGCATGCAGAGGGATTTTACACGCTCATTGTGCAAGATGTAAATCTTGACACCTCAGATCTTGTGGACCCCACAGGATCATCTCAGGATCTGTGGACCCACAGGATCCCACCTACCTCACCCCTTCTCTCCTCTTCAACAATCCATAAACACTTCCCAAAACCCTCACAATCACCTCAATCTCTTTCCCCATCACCTCTTCACACTCACATCCATCACTCTTCCCCATAAACCCACCAACCCTTCAAAATTCAAAATCTCTTTCCCACCCAAACCCACCCTAAATAGCCGAACCTACTGATGAGGGATAATTTATACGCTTTTGCATTGTTTTTAGTATGTTTTAGTATAGTTAATAGTTTTTTATATTTTTATTAGTTTTTAGTAAATTCACTTTTCTGGACTTTACTATGAGTTTGTGTGTTTTCTTGATTCAGGTATTTTCTGACTGAAATGAGGGACCTGAGCAAAAATCTGATTCAAGACTAAAAGGACTGCAGATGCTGTTGGATTCTGACCTCCTGCACTCGAAGTGATTCTGGAGCTACAGAAGCCCAATTGGTGCGCGCTCCAACGGCGTTGGAAAGTAGACATCCTGGCTTTCCAGCAATATATGATAGTTTCTACTTTGCCCAAGATTTGATGGCCCAAACCGGCGTCAAAGTCACCCTCAGAATTCCAGCGTTAAACGCCGGAACTGGCACCAAAGTGGGAGTTAAAGCCCAAACTGGCACAAAAGCTGGCGTTTAACTCCAAGAAAATCTCTACACGAAAATGTTCAATGCTCAGCCCAACACACACCAAGTGGCCCGGATGGATTTTATGTCATTTACTCATCTCTGTAAACCCTAGGCTACTAGTTCTCTATAAGTAGACCTTACTATTGTATTTTGAATCTTCTGATCTTGGAATCTTTTTTTTTAGATTTTGATCATTGGGAGGCTGGCCTCACGGCTATGCCTAGACCTTGTTCTTATGTATTTTCAACGGTGGAGTTTCACACACCATAGATTAAGGTTGGAGCTCTGCTTACCTCGAGTATTAATGCAATTACTATTGTTCTTCTATTCAATTCCGCTGTTCTTGTTCTAAGATATCACTTGTTCTTCAACTTGATGAATGTGATGATCCGTGACACTCATCATCATTCTCACCTATGAACGTGTGCCTGACAACCACCTCCGTTCTACCTTAGATTGGGTGAATATCTCTTGGATTCCTGATACACGATGCATGGTTGATCGCCTGACACGAGCGCTCGCCTGACAACCGAGCCAGCCATTCCGGGATCAGAGTCTTCGTGGTATAGGCTAGAACTGATGGCGGCATTCAAGAGAATCCGGAGGTCTAACCTGTCTGTGGTATTCTGAGTAGGATCAATGATTGAATGACTGTGACGAGCTTCAAAACTCCTGAGGGTGGGGCGTAGTGACAGACGCAAAGAATCACTGGATTCTATTCCGGCCTGATTGAGAACCGACAGATGGATAGCCGTGCCGTGACAGGGTGCGTTGAACATTTCCACTGAGAGGATGGAGGTAGCCACTAACAACGGTGAAACCCTTGCATAAGATTGCCATGGAAAGGAGTAAAAGGATTGGATGAAGATAGTAGGAAAGCAGAGAGACGGAAGGGACAAGCATCTTCATACGCTTATCTGAAATTCCTACCAATGAATTACATAAGTATCACTATCTTATCTTTATGTTTTATTCGTATATCACCCATATCCATTGAGTTTGCCTGACTAAGATTTACAAGGTGACCATAGCTTGCTTCATACCAACAATCTCTGTGGATCGACCCTTACTCGCGTAAGGTTTATTACTTGAACGACCCAGTACACTTGCTGGTTAGTTGTGCGAAGTTGGTTTATGCCATGGTATGAACACCAAGTTTTTGGGTCATCACCGGGATAATTGATTTGTGAAAAGTAGTGATCACAATTTCGTGCACAAGTTTTGCGCGTTGCTGGGGATTGTTCGAGTATGGACAACTGACGGTTCATTTGTTGCTTAGATTAGGTATTTTCTTCTTCAAGTTCTTAAGAATGAATTCTAGAGTTTCATGATGATCTGTTGAAGTCTGGCTGGTTGTGAAGCCATGTCTAATTTCATTGGACCGAGGTTTCAACTTATCATCACAAGAGCTTGTTGATTTCTATCAATCTTGCTATTGAGCAGTGTCTGCTAAGGCTTGGCTGGCCATTGGCCATGTCTAGTGTTTTGGACCGGAGCTTTCTTTGAAAGCTTGGCTGGCTGTGAAGCCATGTCTAATTCCTGGACCGGAGTCTTAGACTAGCATTGCAATGATTCCTGGAATTCTCATTAAGAATTTTGATACCTTTATTTTCTTTTCCACTTAATTTTCGAAAAAGCAAAAAAAAAATTACAAAATCATAAAATCCAAAAAAATTTTCTTGTTTGAGTCTAGAGTCTCATTTTAAGTTTGGTGTCAATTGCATGTTTTTGCACTCATGCATGTGTCTTCGTTAATCTTCAAGTTGTTCTTGATGATTTCATTGCTCTGATCTTTGAATTCTATTGACTTGAGTGTTTATGTGTCTCATGTGCATTCTCATTCTGTTAGTGTCAGTAGTATACAAACTGCTAAGTTGGTGTCTTGCATGCATTGGTATTTGATTTAATTGCATTTTGATTATTCTTTATTATTAAAAATCCAAAAATATTTTTAATTTGTGTCTTTCAAGTCAATAATACAGAGAATTTGAAGATTCAGAACATACTGCAGAGGAATTACACAGAAAAAGTTGGGCGTTCAAAACGCCCAGTGAGGAAGACAGACTGGCGTTTAAACGCCAGCCAGGGTGCCTGGCTGGGCGTTTAACGCCCAAAAGGGTAGTGTTTTGGCGTTAAACGCCAGAATGTGCACCATTCTGGGCGTTTAACGCCAGGATGGCACAAGAGGGAAGATTCTGTTTTCAAATCAAATTTTTTTCAGGTTTTCAAAATCTTTCAAAATCAAATCTTTTTCAAATCAAATCTTTTCAATCAAATCTTTTCAAAATCAATTTCTTTCTATACTTGCTATCAATTAATGATTGATTCAACATTTCAGGTATGTTGCCTTTTCTGTTGAGAAAGGTTTAATGTTTGAATCATATCTTTTCTTGATAGCCAAGTCATTAATTTTCAAAATCAAATCTTTTTAAAATGTTTTTCAAATCATATCTTCTCAATCACATCTTTTTAAAACTAATCATATCTTCTTAACCACATCTTTTTCAAAATAGTTTTCAATCAATCTTTTTATTTCTAATTTCAAAATCTTTTTCAAAAATCACTTTACTTTTTTTCCACTTTTATTTTCGAAAATCAATTAGTGTTTTTCAAAATGTTTTCAAAATCTTTTACTTAATTTTCGAAAATTGCTTCCCATTTTTTCACATCTTTCTATTTATGGACAAACACTATTCCTTAATGCAAAATTCAAACTCCATCTTCTTTGATAAGTTCGAATTTTCTCCTTCTGCCTTCTATTTTTCTTTTCTTCTGACACCTCAAGGAATCTCTATACTGTGACATAGAGGATTCCATATTTCCTTGTTTTCTTCTCTTTCATATGAGCAGGAGCAAAGACAAAAGCATTCTTGTTAAGGCTGATCCTGAACCTGAAAGGACCTTGAAGCGAAAGCTAAGAGAAGCTAAAGCACAATTCTCTGTAGAGGACCTAACAGAAATCTTCAAAGAAGAAGAACACATGGCAGCCGAAAACAACAACAATGCCAACAATGCAAGAAAGGTGCTGGGTGACTTTACTGCACCTACTCCCGACTTCTATGGGAGAAGCATCTCTATCCTGCCATTGGAGCAAACAACTTTGAGCTTAAGCCTCAATTAGTTTCTCTAATGCAACAGAATTGCAAGTTCCATCGACTTCCATTGGAAGATCCTCATCAGTTCTTAGCTGAGTTCTTGCTAATCTGTGACACTGTCAAGACTAATGGGGTTGACCCTGAGGTCTACAGACTTATGCTATTCCCTTTTGCTGTAAGAGACAGAGCTAGGATATGGTTGGACTCACAACCTAAAGAAAGCCTGAACTCTTGGGAAAAGCTAGTCAATGCCTTCTTGGCAAAGTTCTTTCCACCTCAAAAATTGAGTAAGCTTAGAGTGGAAGTCCAAACCTTCAGACAGAAGGAAGGAGAATCCCTCTATGAAGCTTGGGAAAGATACAAACAATTAATCAGAAAGTGTCCCTCTGATATGCTTTCTGAATGGAGCATCATAGGAATTTTCTATGATGGTCTCTCTGAACTATCCAAGATGTCTTTGGATAGCTCTGCTGGAGGATCTCTTCATCTGAAGAAGACGCCTACAGAAGCTCAAGAGCTAATTGAAATGGTTGCAAATAACCAATTCATGTACACTTCTGAAAGGAATCCTGTGAACAATGGGACTAGTCAGAAGAAAGGAGTTCTTGAGATTGACACTCTGAATGCCATATTGGCTCAGAACAAAATATTGACTCAACAAGTCAATATGATTTCTCAAAGTCTATCTGGAATGCAAAATGCACCAGGTAGTACTAAGGAAGCTTCATCTGAAGAAGAAGCTTATGATCCTGAGAACCCTTCAATGGAAGAGGTGAATTACATGGGAGAACCCTATGGAAACACTTATAATCCTTCATGGAGAAATCATCCAAACCTCTCATGGAAGGATCAACAGAGACCTCAACAAGGTTTCAACAATAATAATGGTGGAAGAAACAGGTTTAGCAATAGCAAGCCTTTTCCATCATCTTCTCAGCAACAGACAGAGAGTTCTAAGCAGAACCACTCTGACTTAGCAACCATGGTCTTTGATCTAATCAAAACCACTCAAAGTTTCATGACTGAAACAAGGTCCTCCATTAGAAATTTGGAGGCACAAGTGGGTCAGCTGAGTAAGAAAATTACTGAACTCCCTCCTAGTACTCTTCCAAGCAATACAGAAGAAAATCCAAAAGGAGAGTGCAAGGCCATCAACATGACCGAATTTGGAGAGGAGGAAGAGGCAGTGAACGCCACTGAGGAAGACCTCAAAGGACGTCCACTGACACCCAGTGAGTTCCCCAATGAGGAACCATGGGAATCTGAGGCTCAAAATGAGACCATAGAGGTTCCATTGGACTTACTTCTGCCATTCATGAGCTCTGATGAGTATTCTTCCTCTGAAGAGGATGAGTATGTCACTGAAGAGCAAGTTGCGAAATACCTTGGAGCAATCATGAAGCTAAATGACAAGTTGTTTGGAAATGAGACTTGGGATGATGAACCCCCTTTGCTCACCAAAGAACTGGATGACTTGTCTAGGCAGAAATTACCTCAAAAGAGACAGGATCCTGGGAAGTTTTCAAGACCTTGTACCATATGCACCATGACCTTCAAGAAGGCTTTGTGTGACCTAGGATCAAGTGTAAACCCCATGCCTCTCTCTGTAATGGAGAAGCTAGGGATCTTTGAGGTGCAAGCTACAAAAATCTCACTAGAGATGGCAGACAATTCAAGAAAACAAGCTTATGGACTTGTAGAGGATGTTCTGGTAAAAGTTGAAGACCATTACATCCCTGCTGATTTCATAGTCCTAGAGACTGGGAAGTGCATGGATGAATCCATCATCCTTGGCAGACCCTTCCTAGCCACAGCAAAGGCTGTGATTGATGTTGATAGAGGAGAATTGATCATTCAAGTGAATGAAGAATCCTTGGTGTTTAAGGCTCAAGGATATCCCTCTGTCACCATGGAGAGGAAGCATGAAGAGCTTCTCTCAAAACAGAGCTAAACAGAGCCCCCCACAGTCAAACTCTAAGTTTGGTGTTGGGAGGCCACAACCAACTTCTAAGTTTGGTGTTGAACCCCCACATTCAAACTCTAAGTTTAGTGTTGGGAGGTTCCAACATTGCTCTGAGCATCTCTGAGGCTCCATGAGAGCCCTCTGTCAAGCTACTGACATTAAAGAAGCGCTTGTTAGGAGGCAACCCAATGTTATATTTTATCTATTTTTCTTTGTTATTTTATGTTTTCTGTAGGTTGATGATCATGAGAAGTCACAAAATCAATGAAAAAAGCAAAAACAGAATGAAAAACAGAAAGAAAAACAGCACACCCTGGAGGAAGAACCTGCTGGCGTTTAAACGCCAGTGAGGCTAGCAGATGGGCGTTTAACGCCCAGTCTGGCACCATTCTGGGCATTTAACGCCAGAAAGGGGCACCAGACTGGCGTTAAACGCCAGAAAAGGGCAAGCTCTTGGCGTTAAACGCCAGAAATGGGCACCAGCCCGGCGTTTAACACCAGAATTGGCTCAAAACGCATTTTTGCATGACATTTGGTGCAGGGATGACTTTTCCTTGACACCTCAGGATCTGTGGACCCCACAGGATCCCCACCTACCCTACCACTCTCTCTCTCTTCTTCACCCATTCACCAATCACCTCAACACCTCTTCCCCAAAAACCTTTCACCTATCAAATCCCATCTTTCTCTTCACCACTCACATCCATCCTTCATAAAACCCCACCTACCTCACCATTCAAATTCAAACCACTTTCCCACCCAAACCCACCCATACATGACCGAACCCTACCCTCTCCCCACTCCTATATAAACCCATCTTCACTCCTTCATTTTCACACAACCAAAACAACACTTCTCCCCCTTTTTGGCCGAACACAAAGCCATTCCCTTCTCTCTCATTTCTTCTTCTTCTCCTCTCTTCTTTCTTCTTTTGCTCGAGGACGAGCAAACCTTTTAAGTTTGGTGTGGTAAAGGCATTGCTTTTTGTTTTTCCATAACCATGTATGGCATCCAGGGCCGGAGAAAGCTCTAGAAAGAGGAAAGGGAAGGCAAAAGCTTCTATCTCCGAGTCATGGGAGATGGAGAGATTCATCTCAAGGGTGCATCAAGACCACTTCTATGAAGTTGTGGCCTTGAAGAAGGTGATCCCCGAGGTCCCTTTTTCACTCAAAAAGAGTGAATATCCGGAGATTCGACATGAGATCCGAAGAAGAGGTTGGGAAGTTCTTACCAACCCCATTCAACAAGTCGGAATCTTAATGGTTCAAGAGTTCTATGCCAATGCATGGATCACCAAGAACCATGATCAAAGTGTGAACCCGGACCCATAGAATTGGCTTACTATGGTTCGGGGGAAATACTTGGATTTTAGTCCGGAAAATGTAAGGTTGGCATTCAACTTGCCCATGATGCAAGGAGATGAACATCCTTACACTAGAAGGGTCAACTTTGATCAAAGGTTGGACCAAGTCCTCATAGACATCTGTGAAGAGGGCGCCCAATGGAAGAGAGATTCAAGAGGAAAGCTGGTTCAATTGAGAAGGCATGACCTCAAGCCCGTGGCTAGAGGATGGTTGGAGTTTATCCAACGCTCAATCATTCCCACTAGCAACCGGTCCGAAGTTACTATAGACCGGGCTATCATGATCCATAGCATCATGATTGGAGAAGAAATAGAAGTTCATGAGGTTATAGATCAAGAACTCTATAAGGTGGCGGACAAGTCCTCTACCTTGGCAAGGTTAGCCTTTCCTCATCTCATTTGTCACCTCTGTTATTCAGTTGGAGTTGACATAGAGAGAGACATCCCGTTTTAGCATATATTTACTATCTTTTGAGCTTTAGCATATATTTACTCTTATGGCACTGTTTATTTTCACAACTCCGTTCAACTAACCAGCAAGTGTACTGGGTCGTCCAAGTAATAAACCTTACGTGAGTAAGGGTCGAATCCACAGAGATTGTTGGTATGAAGCAAGCTATGGTCACCTTGTAAGTCTCAGTCAGGCAGATTAAATTGGTTTATGATTTTTTGGAATAATTAATAAAAAGGAATAATAAAAGGGATAGAATACTTATGCAGATTCATTGATGGGAATTTCAGATAAGCGGATGGAGATGCTGTAGAGCTCTCGGACGCCTGCCCTCCTACTGCTTCTACTCAATCCTTCTTACTCCTTTCCATGGCAAGCTTTGTATAGGGGTTCACCATCAACTGTGGCTACTTTCTTCCTCTCGGGGAAATATCCTGTGCGGCTGTCACTCGCACAGCTAACCAGTCTGGAGGCATCACCCATGGCTGATGGCTACATCCCATCCTCGCAGTGAAAACTAATGCACGCACTCTGTCACAGTACGGCTAATCACCGGTTGGTTCCCGCTCCTACTGGAATAGAATCCCTCTTTTGCGTCTGTCACTAACGCCCAGCAGGTTAAAGTTTGAAGCACGTCACAGTCATTCATTACCGGAATCCTACTCGGAATACCACAGACAAGGTGAGACTTTCCGGATTCCCAGGATCCTACTCGGAATACCACAGACAAGGTGAGACTTTCCGGATCCTCATAAATGCCGCCATCTATCTAGCTTATACCACGAAGATTCTGTTGGGGAATCTAAGAGATACGCATTCAAGCTCTGTTGCATGTAGAACGGAAGTGGTTGTCAGTCACGTACATTCATAAGTGAGAATGATAATGAGGGTAATCTGACTCATCACATTCATCATGTTCTTGGGTACGAATGAATATCTTGGAATAAGAACAAGAGAGATTTGAATAAAAGATAATAGAATTTCATTAATACTTGAGGTACAGCAGAGCTCCACACCCTTAATCTATGGTGTGCAGAAACTCCACCGTTGAAAATACATAAGCAAAGAGTTCAGGCATGGCCGAATGGCCAGCCCTCTCTAACGTGATCACAGGATTCAAAATACAATCCAGGATGTCTAATACAATAGATAAATGTCCTATATGTACTAGACTAGCTACTAGGGTTTACATGAGTAAGTAATTGATGCATAAATCCACTTCCGGGGCCCACTTGGTGTATGCTTGGGCTGAGCTTGATCATTCCACGAGCTAAGGCATTTATTGGCGTCAAACTCCAGGTTATGACGTGTTTTGGGCGTTCAACTCCGGATAATGACGTTTTTCTGGCGTTTAACTCCAGACAGCTGCATGAACTTGGCGTTTAACGCCAAGTTACGTCGTCATTCTTCGAATAAAGTATGGACTATTATATATTGCTGGAAAGCCCTGGATGTCTACTTTCCAACGCCGTTGAGAGCGCGCCAATTGGAGTTCTGTAGCTCCAGAAAATCCATTTCGAGTGCAGGGAGGTCAGATTCCAACAGCATCAGCAGTCCTTTTGTCAGCCTTCTTCAGAGTTTTGCTCAAATCCCTCAATTTCAGTCAGAATTTACCTGAAATCACAGAAAAACACACAAACTCATAGTAAAGTCCAGAAATGTGAATTTAACATAAAAACTAATGAAAACATCCCTAAAAGTAGCTTAAACTCACTAAAAACTATATGAAAACAATGCCAAAAAGCGTATAAATTATCCGCTCATCACAACACCAAACTTAAATTGTTGCTTGTCCCCAAGCAACTGAAAATCAAATAGGATAAAAAGAAGAGAATATACTATAAAGTCCAAAATATCAATGAATATTAATTTAATTACATGAGCGGGACTTGTAGCTTTTTGCTTCTGAACAGTTTTGGCATCTCACTTTTTCCTTTGAAGTTTAGAGTGATTGGCTTCTCTAGGAACTTAGAATTTCAGATAGTGTTATTGACTTTCCTAGTTAAGCATGTTGATTCTTGAACACAGCTACTTTATGAGTCTTGGCTGTGGCCCTAAGCACTTTGTCTTCCAGTATTACCACCGGATACACAAATGCCACAGACACATAACTGGGTGAACCTTTTCAGATTGTGACTCAGCTTTGCTAAAGTCCCCAGTTAGTGGTGTCCAGAGCTCTTAAGCACACTCTTTAGCTTTGGATCACGACTTTAACCATTCAGTCTCAAGCTTTTCACTTGGACCTTCATGACACAAGCACATGGTTAGGGACAGCTTG
Organism: Arachis hypogaea; assembly: GCF_003086295.3. NCBI lineage: Eukaryota > Viridiplantae > Streptophyta > Magnoliopsida > Fabales > Fabaceae > Arachis > Arachis hypogaea. The sequence goes on from NC_092041.1 coordinate 78,088,806, forward strand.
ATTCAGCCGCTTAGGCCTGGATTTTTAATTTCCTTGGGCCCTCCTATCCATTAATGCTCAAAGCCTTGGATCCTTGCTTTAAAATTTTCGCCACTTTTTTTTTTTGACTGCTTTTTCTTGCTTCAAGAATCAATTTCATGATGTTTTTCAGATCATCAATAACATTTCTCTTTGTTCATCATTCTTTCAAGAACCAACAATTTTAACACTCATAAACAACAAGATCAAAAATATGCACTGTTCATTCATTCATTCAGAAAACAAAAATTATTGCCACCACATCAATATAATTAAATTAAATTCACTAATAATTTCGAAAATTATGTACTTCTTGTTCTTTTGAATTAAAACATTTTTCTTTTAAGAGAGGTGAAGGACTAATGGATTTTATTCATAGCTTTAAGGCATGGTTACACACTAATGATCATGAAGTAGAGACACAAAAACATAGATAAACACAATACTTAAAAACCGAAAACAGAAAGAAAATAAAGAACAAGGAATGAATCCACCTCTAGTGGCGTCTTCTTCTTGAAGGACCAATGATGTTCTTCAACTCTTCTATGTCCCTTCTTTGCCTTTGTTGCTCCTCCCTCATTGCTCTTTGATCTTCTCTTATTTCTTGGAGAGTGAGGGCGTGTTCATGGTGTTCCACCCTTAATTGTTCAACATTATGGCTCAAGTCTTCCAAAGAGGTACTAAGTTGCTCCCAATAGTTGTTGGGAGGAAAGTGCATTCCTTGAGGCATTTGTTGATGATGAACTTCCTCATGTTCTTCTTGAGGGCCGTGAGGAACTTCTCTTGTTTGTTCCATCCTTTTCTTGGTGATGGGCTTGTCTTCTTCAATGGAGACATCTCCATCTATGATAACTCCGGCTGAATAACATAGATGGCATATGAGATGGGGGAAGGCTAGCCGTGCCATGTATGAAGGCTTGTCAGCTATTTTGTAGAGTTCATTAGAGATGACTTCATGAACCTCTACTTCCTCTCCAATCATGATGCTATGAATCATGATGGCCCGATCCACAGTAACTTCAGATCGGTTGCTTGTAGGGATGATGGATCTTTGGATGAACTCCAACCATCCTCTAGCTACAGGCTTGAGGTCCAGTCTTCTTAGTTGGACTGGTTTGCCTTTGGAGTCTACTCTCCATTGGGCGCCTTCCACACAAATGTCCATTAGGACTTGGTCCAACCTTTGATTGAAGTTGACTCTTCTTGTGTAGGGGCGTTCATCACCTTGCATCATGGGTAGATGAAACGCCAACCTCACATTTTCCGGACTGAAATCTAAGTATTTCCCCCGAACCATTGTGAGATAGTTCTTTGGATTCGGGTTCATACTTTGATCATGGTTCCTAGTGATCCATGCATTAGCATAGAACTCTTGAACCATCAATATTCCAACTTGTTGCATGGGGTTGGTTATGACTTCCCAACCTCTTTTTTGGATTTCATGTCGGATTTCCGGATACTCATTCTTTTTGAGCTTGAAAGGGACCTCGGGGATCACCTTCTTCTTTGCCACAACATCATAGAAGTGGTCTTGGTGGCTCTTGGAGATGAATCTCTCCTTCTCCCATGACTCGGAAGTGGAAGCTTTTGCCTTCCCTTTTCCTTTTCTTGAGGAAACTCCGGTCTTGGGTGCCATTGATGGTGAATGAAAAATAAAAAGCTTAGGCTTTTTACCACACCAAACTTAAAAGTTGCTCGTCCTCGAGCAAAAAAGAAAAGAAGAGTAGAAGAAGAAGAAGAGAATTTTGGTAGAGAAGTAGAGGAGGGGGTTCGGTTATATGAGAGAAGAAGGGGTTTTTGTTATGTGAAAATGAAGAAGAAAGGAGAGGTATTTATAGGGAGGGGGAGGGTTAGGTTTCGGCCAAATTGGGTGGGAATGGGTGGGAAATTGAATTTGAATTTTATGAGGGTAGGTGGGGTGTATGGGGAAGAGGAGGTTGATGTGAATGGTGCATGGGGAAATTGGGAAGAGGAGTTGAGGTGATTGGTGAAGGTTTTTGGGAAGTTTGACATTGAAAATGAGATTTGGATTAGGAGAGTGTGATTAGGATTAAAAGAAAAGGGTAGGTGGGGATCCTGTGGGGTCCACAGATCCTGAGGTGAAAAGAAATACCATTCCTTCACCCTATAGGCGTGTAAATTGCCTTCATGCATCATTCTGGCGTTCAAACGCCCATTGGTGCATGTTCTGGGCGTTAAACGCCCATGTGATGCTTGTTTCTGGCGTTGAACGCTAGTTTCAAGCTTGTTTCTGGCGTTCAGCGCCAGATTGCCCTCTGTGTGCGCATCCTGGCGTTAAACGCCAGGATGTAGCTTGTTTTGGGCGTTCAGCGCCAGAAAGATGCTCTGTTCTGGCGTTGAACGCCAGCCAGATGCATCTTCTGGGCGTTGAACGCCAGCCTGTGCGTCCTCCAGGGTGAAAATTTTTTTTTCTGTTTTTGACTCTGTTTTTAATTTCTTTGATTTTTTTCGTGATTCCTCATGATCATGTACCTAATTAAACACAAAAATAACACTAAAACAAAATAAAATAAAATTAGATAAATAAAATTGGGTTGCCTCCCAACAAGCGCTTGTTTAATGTCAATAGCTTGACAGTGGCTCTCATGGAACCACAAGATGATCAGGTCAATTTAGTGTGTTGTCTCCACACCAAACTTAGAGTTTGGGTATGGAATTTGAACACCAAACTTAGAGTTTGGTTGTGGCCTCACAACACCAAACTTAGAGTTTGACTGTGTGGGCCCTTCTTGACCTTGAACTGAAAGAAGCTCTTCATGCTTACTCTCTTTTGTCACAGAGGGATGGCCATGTGCCTGAAACACAAGGTATTCCCCATTCAATTGAAGGACTAACTCTCCTCTGTGAACATCTATCACAGCTTCTGCTGTGGCTAGGAAAGGTCTTCCTAGGATGATGCATTCATCATCTTCCTTCCTAGTATCTAGGATTATGAAATCAGCAGGGATGTAAAGGCCTTCAACCTTCACTAGCACGTCCTCTACCATTCCATAAGCTTGTCTCATTGACTTGTCTGCCAATTGTAATGAGAACAATGCAGGTTGTACCTCAATGATCCCCAGCTTCTCCATTACAGAGAGTGGCATAAGGTTTATCCCTGACCCTAGATCACATAGAGCTTTTTCAAAGCTCATGGTGCATATGGTACAAGGTATTAGGAACTTGCCAGGATCTTGTTTCTTTTGAGGTAGAGTTTTCTGAATCTAAGTATCTAGTTCACTAATAAGCAAGGGAGGTTCACTTTCCCAAGTCTCATTACCAAATAGCTTGCATTCAGTTTCATGATAGCTCCTAGATATTGAGCAACTTGCTCACCAGTCACATCTTCATCCTCTTCAGAGGATGAATATTCTTCAGAGCTCATGAATGGCAGAAGGAGATTTAATGGAATCTCTATGGTCTCTAGGTGAGCCTCAGATTCCTCAGGATCCTTAATAGGAAGCTCCTTCTTGCTTGAGGAACGTCCCAGGAGGTCTTCCTCACTAGGATTTTCGTCCTCCTCCTCCCCTATGCATTCGGCCATTTTGATCAAATCAATGGCCTTGCACTCTCCTTTTTGGATTTTCTTCTGTATTGCTTGGGAGAATACTGGGAGGAGTTTCAATAACCTTCTTACTCAGCTGGCCCACTTGTGCCTCCAAATTCCTAATGGAGGATCTGGTTTCATTCATGAAACTGAAAGTGGCCTTTGACAGATCAGAGACTATCTTAGCTAAATTAGAATTATTTTGTTCAGAGTTCTCTGTCTGTTGCTGAGAAGATGATGGATATGGCTTACTATTATTCAGCCTATTGCGTCCACCATTGTTAAAACCTTGTTGAGGTTTTTGTTGATCCTTCCATGAGAAATTTGGATGATTTCTCCATGATGAGTTATAGGTGTTTCCATAAGGTTCACCTAAGTAATTAACCTCTGCCATGGCAGGGTTCTCAGGATCATAAGCTTCTTCAGAAGCTACCTCTCTAGTACTGTTGGATGCATGTTGCAATCCATTCAGATTTTAAGAGATTATGTTGACCTGTTGAGTCAACACTTTGTTCTGAGCCAATATGGCATTCAGAGCATCAATTTCAAGAACTCCTTTCTTCTGAGGTACCCCATTATTCACAGAATTCCTCTCAGAGGTGTACATGAACTGGTTGTTTGCAACCATGTCAATGAGTTCTTGAGCCTCTTCAGGCGTTTTCTTCAGGTGAATAGATCCACCTGCAGAATGGTCCAATGACATTTTCAAAAATTCAGAGAGACCATAATAGAATATATCTAATAGGGTCCATTCTGAAAACATGTCAGATGGACATCTCTTGGTCAGCTGCTTGTATCTTTCCCAAGCTTCATAGAGGGATTCACCATCTTTTTGTTTGAAGGTTTGAACATCCACTCTCAGCTTGCTCAGCTTTTGAGGAGGAAAGAATTTATCCAAGAAGGCAGTGACCAGCTTATCCCAGGAGTCCAGACTATCCTTAGGTTGTGATTCCAACCATATTCTAGCTCTGTCTCTTACAGCAAAAGGGAAAAGCATGAGTCTGTAGACTTCAGGATTAACTCCATTTGTCTTTACAGTATCACAGACCTGCAAGAACTCAGTTAAGAACTGATAAGGATCTTCAGATGGAAGTCCATAAAACTTGCAGTTTTGTTGCATTAAAGCAACTAGTTTGAGGCTTAAGCTCAAAGTTATTGGCTCCAATGGCAGGAATGGAGATGCTTCTTCCATCAAACTTGGATGTTGGCTTTGTGAAGTCACCAAGCATTCTCCTTGCATTATTATTATTATTATTTTCGGCTGCCATCTCCTTCTCCTGTTCGAAAATTTCTGAAAGGTTATTTCTGGATTGTTGTAATTTAGCTTCTCTTAATTTTCTCTTCAGAGTCCTTTCAGGTTCTGGATCAGCTTCAACAAGAGTGCCTTTATCCTTGTTCCTGCTCATAAGAAAGAGAGAAGAAAACAAGAAAAGAAAGAGGAATCCTCTATGTCACAGTATAGAGATTCCCTTATGTTAGTAGAAGAAGAAAGGGGTAGAAGAATGAAGAGGGAGATTCGGATTTGTGGATGAAGAGAGGTGAAGAGAAGTGTTAGTAATTAATTAATTAAATAGAAGAAGAGAAGAGAGGGAGAGGATTTTCGAAAATAATTTTGAAAAAGGGGTTAGTAATTTTCGAAAATCAAAGACAAAGTATAATTAAAATTAAAATTTAAAACAAAAAGAATTTTTGAAAAAGGGAGGGAGAATTTTCGAAAATTAGAGAGGGAAAAGTAGTTAGATGGTTTTGAAAAAGATAAGAAACAAACAAAGAGTTAGTTAGTTGATTGAAAAAGATTTGAAATCAAATTTTGAAAAAGATAAGAAGATAAGAAAAAGATAAGATATTTTGAAATCAAATTTTGAAAAAGATAAAATTTTTTGAAAAAGATAAGATAAAAGATAAAAAGATATATTTGAAAAAGATATTTGAAAAAGATTTAATTTTAAAGAAAAATACTTAACTAACAAGAAACTACAAGATAAGATTCTAGAATTTAAAGATTGAACCTTTCTTAACAAGAAAGTAACAAACTTCAAATTTTTGAACCAATCACATTAATTGTTAGCTTAATTTTTGAAAATTTTGATAAAAGATAAGAAAAAGATTTTTGAAAATATTTTGAAAAATAATTTTGAAATTTTCGAAAATTATAAAAAAATGAAAAAGATATGATTTTTGAAAAAGATTTTGAAAAGATAAGATTTTTAAAATTGAAATTTTGACTTGACTTGTAAGAAACAACTAATTTTGAAAATTTTTGACCAAGTCAACCCAAAATTTCGAAATTTTGGAGGAAAATAAGGGAAAGATATTTTTTTTTTATTTTTGAATATTGAATTATGAAAGAGAAAAACAACAAAAATACTCAATGCATGAAATTTTTAGATCAAAACAATGAATGCATGCAAGAATGCTATGAATGTCATGATGAACACCAAGAATACTTTGAAGATCATGATGAACATCAAGAACATAATTTTGAAAAATTTTTGATGCAAAGAAAACATGCAAGACACCAAACTTAGAAATCTTTAATGCATGAAAAATATGGATGCAAAAATGCACATGAAAAACAACAAACAACACTAAACAAGAATTCATCAAGATCAAACAAGAAGACTTGTCAAGAACAACTTGAAGATCATGAAGAACACTATGAATGCATGAGATTTTCGAAAAATGCAAGAAAAATTTTAAAAGCATGCAATTGACACCAAACTTAAAAATTGACACAAGACTCAAACAAGAAACACAAAATATTTTTGATTTTTATGATTTTCTAATTTTTTTGTATTTTTATTATTTTTTCGAAAATATAGTTTGGAAAAACGAAAAATAAAAGAAAAATTTTGAAAAAGATTTTTGAAAAGAAAATTACCTAATCTGAGCAACAAGATGAACCGTCAGTTGTCCATACTCGAACAATCCCCGGCAACGGCGCCAAAAACTTGGTGGACGAAATTGTGATTACTATCTTTTGAGCTTTAGCATATATTTACTCTTATGGCACTGTTTATTTTCACAACTCCGTTCAACTAACCAGCAAGTGTACTGGGTCGTCCAAGTAATAAACCTTACGTGAGTAAGGGTCGAATCCACAGAGATTGTTGGTATGAAGCAAGCTATGGTCACCTTGTAAGTCTCAGTCAGGCAGATTAAATTGGTTTATGATTTTTTGGAATAATTAATAAAAAGGAATAATAAAAGGGATAGAATACTTATGCAGATTCATTGATGGGAATTTCAGATAAGCGGATGGAGATGCTGTAGAGCTCTCGGACGCCTGCCCTCCTACTGCTTCTACTCAATCCTTCTTACTCCTTTCCATGGCAAGCTTTGTATAAGGGTTCACCATCAACTGTGGCTACTTTCTTCCTCTCGGGGAAATATCCTGTGCGGCTGTCACTCGCACAGCTAACCAGTCTGGAGGCATCACCCATGGCTGATGGCTACATCCCATCCTTGCAGTGAAAACTAATGCACGCACTCTGTCACAGTACGGCTAATCACCGGTTGGTTCCCGCTCCTACTGGAATAGAATCCCTCTTTTGCGTCTGTCACTAACGCCCAGCAGGTTAAAGTTTGAAGCACGTCACAGTCATTCATTACCGGAATCCTACTCGGAATACCACAGACAAGGTGAGACTTTCCGGATTCCCAGGATCCTACTCGGAATACCACAGACAAGGTGAGACTTTCCGGATCCTCATAAATTCCGCCATCTATCTAGCTTATACCACGAAGATTCTGTTGGGGAATCTAAGAGATACGCATTCAAGCTCTGTTGCATGTAGAACGGAAGTGGTTGTCAGTCACGTACATTCATAAGTGAGAATGATAATGAGGGTAATCTGACTCATCACATTCATCATGTTCTTGGGTACGAATGAATATCTTGGAATAAGAATAAGAGAGATTTGAATAAAAGATAATAGAATTTCATTAATACTTGAGGTACAGCAGAGCTCCACACCCTTAATCTATGGTGTGCAGAAACTCCACCGTTGAAAATACATAAGCAAAGAGTTCAGGCATGGCCGAATGGCCAGCCCTCTCTAACGTGATCACAGGATTCAAAATACAATCCAGGATGTCTAATACAATAGATAAATGTCCTATATATACTAGACTAGCTACTAGGGTTTACATGAGTAAGTAATTGATGCATAAATCCACTTCCGGGGCCCACTTGGTGTATGCTTGGGCTGAGCTTGATCATTCCACGAGCTAAGGCATTTCTTGGCGTCAAACTCCAGGTTATGACGTGTTTTGGGCGTTCAACTCCGGATAATGACGTTTTTCTGGCGTTTAACTCCAGACAGCTGCATGAACTTGGCGTTTAACGCCAAGTTATGTCGTCATTCTTCGAATAAAGTATGGACTATTATATATTGCTGGAAAGCCCTGGATGTCTACTTTCCAACGCCGTTGAGAGCGCGCCAATTGGAGTTCTGTAGCTCCAGAAAATCCATTTCGAGTGCAGGGAGGTCAGATTCCAACAGCATCAGCAGTCCTTTTGTCAGCCTTCTTCAGAGTTTTGTTCAAATCCCTCAATTTCAGTCAGAATTTACCTGAAATCACAGAAAAACACACAAACTCATAGTAAAGTCCAGAAATGTGAATTTAACATAAAAACTAATGAAAATATCCCTAAAAGTAGCTTAAACTCACTAAAACTATATGAAAACAATGCCAAAAAGCGTATAAATTATCCGCTCATCAGTGTCTATGCCTTAAAGTTATGAATGTCCTATGAATCCATCACCTTTCTTGAATGAAAAATGTGCTTAAATTGAAAAAGAAAAGAATTGCATGAATTTTGAATTTTATAACAGTTTAATTATTTTGATGTGGTGGCAATACTTTTGTTTTCCGAATGTATGCTTAAACAGTGCATATGTCTTTTGAATTTGTGGTTCATAAATGTTGGCTCTTGAAAGAATGATGAAAAAGGAGACATGTTACTGAGGATCTGAAAAATCATAAAAATGATTCTTGAGGCAAGAAAAAGCAGTGAATACAAAAAAAAAATTCGAAAAAAGAAAGAGAAAAAGAAAGAAAAAGAAAGAAATAAAGTTGTGATCCAAGGCAAAAAGAGTGTGCTTAAGAACCCTGGACACCTCTAATTGGGGACTCTAGCAAAGCTGAGTCACAATTTGAAAAGGTTCACCCAATTATGTGTCTGTGGCATGTATGTATCCGGTGGTAATACTGGAAGACAGAGTGCTTTGGGCCACGGCCAAGACTCAATAAGTAGCTGTATTCAAGAATCATCATACTTAACTAGGAGAATCAATGACACTATCTGGATTCTGAGTTCCTAAAGAAGCCAACTATTCTGAATTTCAAAGGATAGAGTGAGATGCCAAAACTGTTCAGAGACAAAAAGCTAAAAGCCCCACTCATCTAATTGATACTGATCTTCATAGATGTTTTTGGAATTCATTGCATATTCTCTTCTTTTTATCTTATTTGATTTTCAGTTGCTTGAGGACAAGCAACAATTTAAGTTTGGTGTTGTGATGAGCGGATAATTTATACGCTTTTTGGCATTGTTTTTAGTATGTTTTTAGTATAGTTTAATTAGTTTTTAGTATATTTTTATTAGTTTTTAGTTAAAATTCACTTTTCTGGACTTTACTATGAGTTTGTGTGTTTTTCTGTGATTTCAGGTATTTTCTGACTGAAATTGAGGGACCTGAGCAAAAATCTGATTCAGAGACTAAAAAGGACTGCAGATGCTGTTGGATTCTGACCTCCCTGCACTCGAAGTGGATTTTCTGGAGCTACAGAAGCCCAATTGGTGCGCGCTCTCAACGGCGTTGGAAAGTAGACATCCTGGGCTTTCCAGCAATATATGATAGTTCATACTTTGCCCAAGATTTGATGGCCCAAACCGGCGTTCAAAGTCACCCTCAGAATTCCCAGCGTTAAACGCCGGAACTGGCACCAAAGTGGGAGTTAAACGCCCAAACTGGCACAAAAGCTGGCGTTTAACTCCAAGAAAAGTCTCTACACGAAAATGTTTCAATGCTCAGCCCAAGCACACACCAAGTGGGCCCGGAAGTGGATTTTTATGTCATTTACTCATCTCTGTAAACCCTAGGCTACTAGTTCTCTATAAGTAGGACCTTTTACTATTGTATTTTGAATCTTCTGATCTTTGGAATCTTTTGTTCTTTAGATCTTTTGATCATTGGGAGGCTGGCCTCACGGCCATGCCTAGACCTTGTTCTTATGTATTTTCAACGGTGGAGTTTCTACACACCATAGATTAAGGTGTGGAGCTCTGCTGTACCTCGAGTATTAATGCAATTACTATTGTTCTTCTATTCAATTCCGCTTGTTCTTGTTCTAAGATATCACTTGTTCTTCAACTTGATGAATGTGATGATCCGTGACACTCATCATCATTCTCACCTATGAACGTGTGCCTGACAACCACCTCCGTTCTACCTTAGATTGGGTGAATATCTCTTGAATTCCTGATACACGATGCATGGTTGATCGCCTGACAACCGAGCGCTCGCCTGACAACCGAGCCAGCCATTCCGTGGGATCAGAGTCTTCGTGGTATAGGCTAGAACTGATGGCGGCATTCAAGAGAATCCGGAAGGTCTAACCTTGTCTGTGGTATTCTGAGTAGGATTCAATGATTGAATGATTGTGACGAGCTTCAAACTCCTGAGGGCGGGGCGTTAGTGACAGACGCAAAAGAATCACTGGATTCTATTCCGGCCTGATTGAGAACCGACAGATGGATAGCCGTGCCGTGACAGGATGCGTTGAACATTTCCACTGAGAGGATGGGAGGTAGCCACTGACAACGGTGAAACCCTTGCATAAGCTTGCCATGGAGAGGAGTAAAAAGGATTGGATGAAGACAGTAGGAAAGCAGAGAGACGGAAGGGACCAAGCATCTTCATACGCTTATCTGAAATTCCTACCAATGAATTACATAAGTATCTCTATCTTTATCTTTATGTTTTATTCGTATATCACCCATATCCATTTGAGTTTGCCTGACTAAGATTTACAAGGTGACCATAGCTTGCTTCATACCAACAATCTCTGTGGGATCGACCCTTACTCGCGTAAGGTTTATTACTTGAACGACCCAGTACACTTGCTGGTTAGTTGTGCGAAGTTGTGTTTATGCCATGGTATTGAACACCAAGTTTTTGGGTTCATCACCGGGGATTAATTGATTTGTGAAAAGTAGTGATCACAATTTCGTGCACCACCTACTCCCTCTCCCTTCACTATCTAAACCCCTCTATCCTTCTTCATTTTCACACACCACAACCCTCTCTTCTTCACCTTGGCTGAAACCAAACACTTCTCCCTTTCCTCCATATTTTCTTCTTCTTCTTCTTCTTCTTTCTTCTCTTGCTCGAGGGCGAGCAATATTCTAAGTTTGGTATGGTAAAAGCATAGCTTTTTGTTTTTCCATAACCATTAATGGCACCTAAGGCCGGAGAAACCTCTAGAAAAGGGAAAGGGAAAGGGAAGACAAAAGCTTCCACCTCCGAGTCATGGAGATGGAGAGATTCATCTCCAAAGCCCATCAAGACCACTTTTATGATGTTGTGGCCAAGAATGTGATCCCCGATGTCCCTTTCAAACTCAAGAAAAATGAGTATCCGGAGATCCGACATGAGATCCAAAGAAGAGGTTGGAAAGTTTTGACCAACCCCATTCAACAAGTCGGAATCCTAATGGTTCAAGAGTTCTATGCCAATGCATGGATAACTAGGAACCATGATCAAAGTATGAACCCGAACCCAAAGAATTATCTTACAATGGTTCGGGGGAAATACTTAGATTTTAGTCCGAAAAGTGTGAGGTTGCCCTTCAACTTGCCGATGATACAAGGAGATGTACGCCCCTACACTAGAAGGCTCAACTTTGATCAAAGGTTGGACCAAGTCCTTATGGACATTTGTGTGGAAGGAGCTCAATTCAAAATAGACTTCAAAGGCAAGCCGGTTCAATTAAGAAGACTGGACCTCAAGCCTGTGGCTAGAGGATGGTTGGAGTTCATCCAATGCTCCATCATCCCCACTAGCAACCGATCCGAAGATCCGAAGTTACTGTGGATCGGGTCATCATGATCCATAGCATCACGAATGGAGAGGAAGTAAAAGTTCATGAAGTCATCTCCCTTGAATTCTACAAAATAGCCGAAAAGTCCTCCTCCATGGCAAGGCTAGCTTTTCCTCATCTTATTTGCCATCTATGTTACTCAGCTGGAGTTATCATAGAAGGAGATCAAAAGGCAAGGGTAAAAAGGATCCAAGGCTTTGAGCATCAATGGATAGGAGGGCCCAAGGAAATAAAATCCAGGCTTAAGCGGCTAAATCAAGCTGTCCCTAACCATGTGCTTGTGGCATGCAGGTCCAAGTGAAAAGCTTGAGACTTAGTGGTTAAAGTCGTGATCCAAAGCAAAAAGAGTATGCTTAAGAACTCTGGACACCTCTAATTGGGGACTTTAGGAAAGATGAGTCACATTCTGAAAAGGTTCACCCAATTATGTGTATGTGGCATTTATGTATCCGGTGGTAATACTAGAAGACAAAGTGCTTATGGCCATGGCCAAGACTCATAAAAGTAGCTGTGTTCAAGAATCAACATACTTAACTAGGAAAATCAATAATACTATCTGAAATTCTAAATTTCTAAAGACGCCAATCATTTTGAACTTCAATGGATAAAGTGAGATGCCAAAACTGTTCAGAAGCAAAAAGCTACAAGTCCCGCTCTTATAATTAAGAACTAATATTCACTGATATTTTAAAATTTATAGTATATTATCTTTTTTTTATCCTATTTGATTTTCAGTTGCTTGGGGACAAGCAACAATTTAAGTTTGGTGTTGTGATGAGTAGATAATTTATACGCTTTTTGGCATTATTTTTAGGTAGTTTTTAGTAGGATCTAGCTACTTTTAGGGATGTTTTCATTAGTTTTTATGCTAAATTCACATTTCTGGACTTTACTATGAGTTTGTGTGTTTTTCTGTGCTTTTAGGTAATTTCTGGCTGAAATTGAGGGACCTGAGCAAAACTCTGATAAAAGGCTGACAAAGGACTGCTGATGCTGTTGGATTCTGACCTCCTTGCACTTGAAATGGATTTTCTAGAGCTACAGAACTTCAAATGGCGCACTCTTAATAGCATTGAAAATTAGACATCCAGAGCTTTCCAACAATATATAATAGTCCATACTTTATTCGAGATTAGACGACGTAAACTGGCGCTCAATGCCAGCTCCATACTGCATTTTGGAGTCAAACGCCAGAAACACGTCACGAACCAGAGTTGAACGCCAAAAACACGTTACAACTTGGCGTTCAACTCCAAAAGAAGCCTCTGCACGTGTAAAGCTCAAGCTCAGCCCAAGCACACACCAAGTGGGCCCCGGAAGTGGATTTATGCATTAATTACCTATTTCTGTAAACCCTAGTAGCTAGTCTAGTATAAATAGGACATTTTATTATTGTATTAGACATCCTGGATTGTATTTTTGATCCGGTGATCACGTTTTGGGGGCTGGCCATTCGACCACGCCTGGACCTTCATCACTTATGTATTTTCAACAGTGGAGTTTCTACACACCATAGATTAAGGGTGTAGAGCTCTGCTGTACCTCGAGTTTCCATGCAATTACTACTATTCTCTATTCAATTCAGTTTATTCCTTTTCTAAGATATTCATTGCACTTCACCATGATGAATTTGATGATCTGTGACACTCATCATAATTCTCACCTATGAATGCGTGACTGACAATCACCTCCGTTCTACTTTAGACCGAACGCATATCTCTTGGATTCCTTAATCAGAATCTTCGTGGGATAAGCTAAAATTGATGGCGGCATTCATGAGAATCTGGAAAGTCTAAAACTTGTCTGTGGTATTCTGAGTAGGATTCAGGGATTGAATGACTGTGACGAGCTTCAAACTCACGATTGTTGGGCGTGATGACAAACGCAAAAGAATCAATGGATTCTATTCCGACATGATCAAGAACCGACAGATGATTAGCCGTGCCGTGACAGAGCATTTGGACCTTTTTCACTGAGAAGATGAGATGTAACCATTGACAACGGTGATGCCCTACATACAGCTTGCCATGGAAAGGAGTAAAAAGGATTGGATGAAGGCAATAGGAAACCAGAGATTTAGAAGGAGCACATCATCTTCATACGCCTATCTGAAATTCCCACCGATGATCTACATAAGTATCTTCATCTTTATTTTATGTTTTATTTATTATTATTTTCGAAAACCAATATAACCATTTATTATCCGCCTAACTGAGATTTACAAGATGACCATAGCTTGCTCCATACCAACAATCTTCGTGGGATCGACCCTTACTCACGTAAGGTTTATTACTTGGACGACCCAGTGCACTTGCTGGTTAGTTGTGCAAAGTTGTGAAGTTATGTTTGGACCATGGTATCATGCACCAAGTTTTTGGCGCCATTACCAGGGAGAGAACGAACATGAATGCCATTATCAGAAATCACAATTTTGCCTATCACGCACGCGTGGAGAGAAAAATTACTGAATGACGCATACGCGTAACTGACGCGTACGCATGACATATGCGATCTGCAAAAATTACAGAATACGCTGGAGACAGTTTCGGGCCGCGTTTTGACCCAGATTTCGGCCCAGAAACACAGATTAAAGTTGGGGAACATGCAGAGACTCAGGATATCAGATCATAATTCACTTTTCATAATTTAGATGTAGTTTTTAGAAAGAGAGAGGTTCTCTCCTCTCTCATAAGATTAGGATTAGAATTAGGATTAGGATTTCTATTAGGATTAGGATTTCATCTTCTTCAATCACAGGTTCAATGTTTCTTTTTATTTATTTTCTCAAATTAACTTATGAATTTTTCCCGTGTTGGATGTGATTTCTTTTATTAACAATTGAGGTATTTCAGACATATGATTTTTATTTAGTTTCTTATATTCTTGGCTCTAGTTGATTAATTGGTGACTCTTGAGTTATCAAACTCATCATGATTGATAATTGTTATCTTTGCTGATTGATTTAGATTCCTATAACTCTAGTCTTTCCTTAGGAGTTGACTAGGACTTTAGGTGTTAAATTGATTTGTCCACTTGACTGACCTTCATAGTTAGAGGTTGACTTAGTGGGAGCAAAAATATAATTCTCATTATCATTGATAAGGATAACTAGGATAGGACTTCCAGTTTTCATATCTTGCCAAGAGTTTTATTAGCTATTGATTTATTAATGCCCTGCAATTTATTTCTCTTGTTCGAACCTTTTTCAAAACCCCAAAAATATTGTTTTCCATAACCAATAATAAATCACACTTCCCTGCAATTCCTTGAGAAGACGACCCAAGGTTTAAATACTTCGGTTATCAATTTCAAAGGGGTTTGTTACTTGTGACAACCAAACGTTTGTACGAAAGGATTTTCTGTTGGTTTAGAAGCTATACTCACAAAGCGATTATATTTTCGTATTTCTTTACCGATAGAAAGTCCAATCGTCAAGGATCATTAAGGAGAATGGACTGTACGCGCTTCACCCTCAATCAGAGATGGATCCACACTAACCCTGAGGTTTAGATCCGGAGGAGCATTGATGACCTCTCAATAAAGGCGCCAATCACTTACAGCTTGCCATTGAAGAGATCACTCACAAGCAAAGAGGACAGTAATACCAGAGTTAATTTCGAAAGACAAGGCAACTCGAATCCTTTACTCTACTCCTATCATTGACACCCTTTAATTCATAAAGTATTAGCACACTATTATAAAAATCCTAAACTCCATAATCCAACAACCTTCTGATCCGCCTAACTAAGATCTGCAAGATAACCATAGCTTGCTTCAAGCCACAATCCTTGTGGGATTGACCCTGACTCGCTCAGGTATTACTTGGATGACCTAGTGCACTTGCTGGTACAACAGTACGAAGGTGTGGGGATTCGTGAACCATGTTTTTGGTGCCGTTGCCAGAAATTGTTGAGTTTGGACAAACTGTCGGATTGTCTTACTCCCTAGATCAGGTAATTTTTATTTTATTTGAGTCTTTTAATTTTTGTTTTCTTCTTCCTTATTTATGTCAAAAATTTTAAAACCTTTTTCAAGAAATATTTGTCTTTTCTATGTTCAATCTTTGTTCCTGATTTGAGTCATACATGTTCTTGTTTTTCAATTCTAAAAATTTTAAAACTTTTTCTGAAAACCTTTTTCAAAAAGTTTATTTTCAAGCATTCTTAGCTTTCTGTTTGAGTCTCTTTGTTTGTGTTCTTGTTGAGTCTTTTATTTTTATTTTCTTCTTCTCTGTTTTTTTCGAAAAAATAAAAAAGCTTTTCAAATATATTTTTCTCTTCTTTTTTTAATCTTTGTTCTTAGTTTGAGCCTTTGTTTATGTTCTTGGTAAATTTTTGTTTCTTTGAGTCTTTGTTTTTGTTCTTATTGAAATTTGTTATTTTTTGGGTCTTTCTTTCAACAAAAAAAAAATTCAAAAATAATTTCTTTGGTTAAATCTTGTGTCAAATTTTTAAGTTTGGTGTCTTCTTATATTTTTCTTTTAAGATTTTTAAAAATTTGATGTTTGGTGTTCAAAAGTTTTAAGTTTGGTTTTTTTTGTGTGTTCTTGTGTTCTTTAATTTTTTTAATCTTCTTCTTGGTGTTCTTGTCAATCTTCAAAGTGTTCTTATTTTTCCTTGTGTTTTGATCTTAAAATTTTTAAGTTTGGTGTCCCTTGGTGTTTTTCTTTGAATTTTCGCATAATAGGGTGTTTTAGATCTAAAAATTTTAAGTTTGGTGTCATTTTGTTATTTTTCTCTCTCGTCATTAATTCAAAAATAAAAAAATAAAATATATTTTCTTATTTTTAATTATTTTTTCGAAAATTTTACACAAAAATTTAGATTTTAATTTTAAAATTTTTATCTTATCTTATCTTAATTTTAAAATTCAAAAAATTAAATCTTTTCAAAATCATAACTTTTTCAAAAATCATATCTTTTTCAAAACCTTATCATATCTTTTTATCCTTCTTTAAAATTTAAAAAATAATAATTTCAAAATTGTAAAATCTTATCTTATTTCAAATTTTAAAATTCAATTTTCAAAATTTAAATATCAAATTTCAAATTTTAAAATCAAGCCTTTTCAAAATTCAAATCTTTTTCAAATCTTTATTTTATCTTGTTTCGAAATTCAAAATTTCAAATTCAAATTTCAAAATTCAAATTTTCAATTTCAATTTTCAAAATAAAAAATTTAATTTTCAAATTTCAAAATTTTAAATTTTAAATCTTTTCAATTTAAAACTTATCTTCTCCTAACTTTCCTATCTTATCTTTTATTATCTAACTTATCTTATCTTTTCTATCTTATCTCTTTTCTAATTTTAAAGTTCAATTTCAAATCTTTTCTTATCTTAACTTTTATCTTACTTTAAAACTTTAAATTTTTTCTTAATTAATTATTTATCTTCTCTCTCCTCTTTTTCAAAACTTCCTAACTAACTTCTTCTCTCTAATTTTCAAAAATTCTCTTCTTCTTCTTCTCTCTCTTCTATTTTTAAAATTTAATAATTAAATTTTAAATTCTTTTAAATAATTGATTTTAATTTTGGATTAAATAAATAAATGAAATAAAAACAAAAAAATCTAATTCTTATTCCTCTCTTATACTTCTTTCTCTTCTATTCCTACTTCTTCCTCTTCTATTCCTACTTCTTCCTCTTCTTCTACCTTTCTTCACTATGAATCCAAGTGGGAATGAAGAGTTCAGAAGAACTTTGGAATCTTATACAAATCCTACTGCTGACTTCTATGGAAGAAATATTAGCATACTTCACATCAGAATAAGTAGCTTTAAGCTAAACCATCAACTCATTACTATAGTGCAGCAAAATTGCTAGTTTTTTTGGACTTCCACAGGAAGAGCCTACAAAATTCTTAGCAAATTTCTTAAAAATTGTTGACACTATACATCATGAGGTAGTGGACCAAGATGTCTACAGATTATTGCTCTTTCCTTTTGCTATAAAGGATCAAGCAAAGAGATAATTGGATAACCAGTCCAGATCTAGTTTGAAAACTTGGAAACAATTAGTAGACAAGTTTTTAAATCAATACTTTCCTCCAAGAAAGATGACCCAGCCGAGACTGGACATCCAAGGCTTCAAACAAGGAGATAATGAATCTCTTTATGATGCCTGGGGAAGGTATACGAGGATGCTAGAGAAATGTCTCATTGAAATATTTTCAGAATGGGTACAATTAGACATCTTCTATTATGGACTTTCAGACATGGCTAAAATGTCTTTGGACCACTCTACTTGTGGTTCCATACACATGAGAAAGACCATTGAAGAAGTTCAAGAGCTTATTGAGACAGTTGCCACTAATCAGCATCTGTACTCAGCTGTTGAGACATCTATAAAAGGAGAAGTTAAGGCAGTATCTACTTAACCTAACCCTCTAGAGCAAGATACCAATTGACTCAACAATTACATGCCCTTTCCCAGCAAATACTGGAATTACAAGAGGCTTTACGAGAAACTCAGGCCTCTAACAGAAATGTAGAAGCCCAGATGAGTCAAACAAGGCAGCAGTTATCTAAGCAGATAATAGATGAATGCCAAGCTATTTAATTGAGGAGTGGGAAAACTCTGAATACCCAACCTCAGAATAACAAAAGCTCAGGAGAAGAACAACTGACAGAGGATAACCAGGTCTCTACACAAGATGACTCTGGGCATTCAATCGCCCAAAAAGGCAGCACTCTAGGCGTTGAACGCCCACAATAGAGTGATGTCCCTGGCGTCAAACCCCAGGAAGGGTGCAGCAACATGGGCATTGAACGCCCAAGCGAAGGAGGTCAGTCACAGACTGATAACGACCCTCCTAAACAAGCTAGTAATCCCCCTTCCAGCACATATGCCACTCAGCCTTCATCAACCAAGATTGATGAGTATAAGGCTAAGATGTCATTTCTTCAAAGACTATGTCAGGAGGAAACACATAAAGAGTTTGCCCGCTTTGCGGATTATCTCAGAACATTAGAGATCAAGATCCCTGACGGAGGCAAAAATTGACCGATTAAGAATTTAATAGAATAAATACGTTGCAAGTACAGTTCTTAACCAGTGAAAATCAGCTTAATAATTTAAAAGGGGTTGTCACAAAATTAGAATAAAAAATACTGGGAGTATGAATCCCAGGTCGTCTCCCAATGAGTTGACAAAAGAGTGCAGCTTATTGGTCAGAGGTTTTCCAAGAAAATTTGAGTTTGAGAAACATGAAAATAAATAAGAGAATTTATGTAATTTAAATAAAGATCTTGACTGGGAGAAGATTAATTGAAAGTTCTATCCTTGTTGGATTTTTCTCAAGATCAATTGATAATTGGTAGTTGTTTCCACTTAGTTATCTTTTACTGAATAAAGGAAAGTCAAGTAGGTTGGGAGTCAACTTCTATTCACAAGTTCTAATCCTTTCCCTTGGGAAGGATTAGCATTAGTGACTAGAGAGTCAACCAATCATAAACCCAATTACAATTTGACTCTTGAGTATTCCAACTCAAGGTTCTCCTTTTAATGAACTCCCAATCAAGTTGGAAAACTACTCCATTATTATGAATGTAAACTTCACAAAATTAAAAGGGAAAATAAAGAAAGACATGATAAACAATAATAAAAAAGATCAATTAAAAATAAAAATAGTTCTTGTATTAATAAACTCTAAAAATAATCCAATTGTAACTCTGGACAAATTAAGGATATGAAAGAGTAAGTGAAAAGTAAGAAAACAAACTAGAATGACGAAGTCTTGGCAGAGGTAACAACTCTTCTCAATATCCAAATCCAAAAAGCAAATAAAAATCTAAGAACTATGAATGTGTGAAGAGAAAACCTAGAGGAGGAGTAAAATCCGATCTAAAAACTAAAACTATCCTAATGAGAATCTCTCTCGAGTCTCTGCATGTTCCCTGGCTCTAGTCTGTGTTTCTGGGCCGAAAACTGGGTCAAAACACGGCCCAAAATTACTTCCTGCAGTTTCTGTAAATTTTCCAGATCGCGCATGTCACGCGTACGCGTCGTCCACGCAATCGCGTCATCCAGCATTTTTCCTCGCCACGCGTACGCGTCGGGCACGCGTTCGCGTCATCCGTGCAGATTTCAATCCACGCGTTCGTATCAGGCACGCGAACGCATCACTGCAATTTTCTGCATTTCGCGCGGTCGCGTGAGCTATACGTCTGCGTCAGTGTTCGCTGGTCATCTCCTTGATTTCTTGTGTTCCTTCCATTTTTGCAAGCTTCCTTTCCATTCTCTAAGGTATTCCTGCCCTATGAAACCTGAAAACACTAAACACACAGATCACGACATCGAATGGTATAAAAGAGAATTAAAATACACAATAAAAATATCTCTAGGAAGCAAGTTTTCAACTATAGATCTACTTTGGGAAGGAATTGTAATATCATGCTAATCATATGAATAAGTGGGTAAAGACTTGATAAAACCACTCAATTAAACACAATATAAATCATTAAATAATGGTTTATCAATCCCTTGGGATTAGGTAGGGGTTGAGAAGGAATTCCACTTGAGCTCGAAGGTTGATTGGTGGAGTTAGTTGATGAATCTAACCGGGAGACAGGAGCTTGTAAAGTGGCAGTTAGACCATTCAAAGTAGAACTCAACTGTGTGTGCATGTCTTGTTGTACTTGTGCGAGAGAACGGAGCATCTCGTCATTTGATGAGGAATTTGAATAAGTGATCTGAGGTACTTGTTGTTGGTTGTGCTTGGGTCCTTGAGACTGTCTTAGGTGAGGGGCTCTGTAAGGTTGGTTCTGATTCTGTTGTCTGTTGTTGTTATTGTTATTCCACCTCTGGTTTCCATTGTTATCTCTGCCTCCTCTATTATAGTTGTCCTTCCAACCATGGTTAGAATTATCTCTCCAACCTTGGTTGGAATTGTCCTGCCATCCATGTTGTAGTTGCCACCTTGATTGTATCCTTGATTTGGGTGGTCATAGAAGTTGTGAGTGGCTGCCACAGTATTGTCTTTCTGTTGGAGCTGTGGACATTCGTCAGTATAATGACTATAATCAGTGCAAATCCCGCATACTCTTTGTGAAACCAACTGTTGGCTTTGCTGTGGCAGGGGAGGCTGAGCTTGTTGCGCCTGTTGTTGATTCAACTGCATCTGTTTCAGTAGGTTGGTCATTTCACATATACTCTGGGTTAAAGCAATAGTCTCTTTGCTAGAGGAAACTTCAGCAACAGCTTTTGAGTGGCTGTGCCTATGCCTGTGATTCCTAGTGGATTTAGCTAAGTCGATGACCAATTGCCATGCTTCATCTTTGGTCTTGTACTTTTTCATAGAACCATTACTAGCACCTTCCAATGTGGTCTTATCCTGAGGCTTCATGCCTTGTGTGAAATAGCTGATCAACACCATCTTGCCAATCATATGATGGGGGCATGCATCCAAGTGATTGTTGAAGTGCTCCCAATATTCGTAGAGAGTCTCGGATTCACATTGAATAATCATAGAAATTTCTTTCCTTAATCTATCAGTAACTTCAGTTGGAAAGTATTTCTCCAAAAATTCTCTTCTAAGCGTATCCTAGTTAGTAACAGTCGCTTTAGGTTGAGTGTAGTACCATTCCCTCGCCTTTCCCTCAAGAGAAAATGGGAAGGCGGTTAACAGAATAGAAGTTTCATCTCCACCATGATGCCTAACAGTAGAACAGGCTGTCTGGAAATCCTAAAGGTGCTTAATAGGCTCTTGAGCAGGTAAGCCATGAAACTTGGGCAACAAGTTGATTAGTGCAGTTTTCAGTTCAAAATCTGCGGCCAGAGTTGGGTGATGCACTTGATACGGCTACAGTGTAAAATCTAGGGCTCCAGCTTCCTGGAGAGTAATCCTCATAGGTGCTGCCATGTTACCTACACGTAAATCAACTGAATCAGTAGTAAATGAGCTTGTTTCTTCCTCAAATGGCGGTTCAGATTCGCCCTCAGATGAGACTGGTGAATCTATAACAATTACTTCACCACCCTCAGAGGCTAACCGACATCGAGCTTGCCTAATACGTGAAAGAGTTCTTTCAATTTCAGGATCAAAAGCGGCTAAGCTCAAATCAGGCAGTGAACGCGTCATTCAACGAAAGAAACATATCGCTCATGGCAATAAAACAAAATAAAATAAAATGCAAATAAATAAATTCCAACTAATGAATTTGCACACTATTGCAACTCCCCGACAACAGCGCTGAAAATTGACGGAGGCGGAAATTGACCGATTAAGAATTTAATAGAATAAATACGTTGCAAGTACAGTTCTTAACCAGTAAAAATCCGCTTATCAATTTAAAAGGGGTTGTCACAAAATTAGAATGAAAAAAATACTGGGAGTATGAATCCCAGGTCGTCTCCGAACGAGTTGACAAAAGAGTGCAACTTATTGGTCAGAGGTTTTCCAAGAAAATTTGAGTTTGAGATACAGGAAAATAAATAAGAGAATTTATGTAATTTAAATAAAGATCTTGACTGGGAGAAGATTAATTGGAAGTTCTATCCTTGTTGGATTTTTCTCAAGATCAATTGATAATTGGTAGTTGTTTCCACTTAGTTATCCTTTACTGAATAAAGGAAAGTCAAGTAGGTTGGGAGTCAACTTCTATTCACAAGTTCTAATCCTTTCCCTTGGGAAGGATTAGCGTTAGTGACTAGAGAGTCAACCAACCATAAACCCAATTACAATTTGACTCTTGAGTATTCCAACTCAAGGTTCTCCTTTTAATTAACTCCCAATCAAGTTGGGGAACTACTCCATTATTATGAATGTAAACTTCACAAAATTAAAAGGGAAAATAAAGAAAGACATGATAAACAATAATAAAAAAGATCAATTAAAAATAAAAATAGTTCTTGTATTAATAAACTCTAAAAATAATCCAATTGTAACTCTGGACAAATTAAGGATATGAAAGAGTAAGTGAAAAGTAAGAAAACAAACTAGAATGACGAAGTCGTACGCGTCGTCCACTCGATCGCGTCATCCAGCATTTTTCCTCGCCATGCGTACGCGTCAAGCACGCGTTCGCGTCATCTGTGCAGATTTCAATCCACGCGTTCGCGTCAGGCACCCGAACGCGTCACTGTAATTTTCTCCATTTCGCGCGGTCGCGTGAGCTATGCGTCCGCGTCAGTGTTCGTTGGTCATCTCCTTGATTTCTTGTGTTCCTTCTATTTTTGCAAGCTTCCTCTCCATTCTCTAAGCCATTCCTGCCCTATGAAACTTGAAAACACTTAACACACGGATCACGGCATCGAATGGTATAAAAGAGAATTAAAATACACAATAAAAATATCTCTAGGAAGGAAGTTTTCAACTATAGAACAACTTTCGGAATGAATTGTAATATCATGCTAATCATATGAATAAGTGGGTAAAGACTTGATAAAACCACTCAATTAAACACAATATAAATCATAAAATAATGGTTTATCAATCCCTTTTGCAGAGGCTCTTGAACAGATACCTTCTTATTCTAAGTTCATGAAGGACATTTTGAGTCATAAGAAGGATTGGAGGGAAGTAGAGATAGTAGCTCTTACTAAGGAGTACAATGCAGTCATTCAGAGAAACCTTTCTCAGAAACTGCAGAGACACCCTAACACTCTTCTCAGAGCCACAGAAGTGCCCAAGAGAAGAGTGTCTGGCCCTCATTAGTACCGAGGAGGCCGAACCTCAGAAGCATGCTACTGAGGGACTTAAGGCAATCACAGACCAGAAGTATCCTGAGAATGCCATTGAGCACTCCCCTATAGAGGAGAAGGAACCTCGAGTTGAATCTTCTCTGGGTGTGCAAGAGGAGCCTGTGATTACCATAGAGCATCCCCTTGCAGAGGTGAAAGAGCCTCAAAAGCTGCCCTTCCTAGGCGTGCAGAAAGAACTAGCAGATGAGCAGCTGGCTCATTTCCCAGCAGCCTTAAGGAGCTGCAAGTCAATATCTCTTCTACAGAAGTATTGGAAAAGAAGACTCCCTACACGGCCTATCTAAAAGGTATTCTTTTGAAAATAAGGACCTAAGGGGAGATGGAATAGAGGTACCTACTAAAAAGTACAGTATTCTAATTCAGAATGAGCTGCCTAGGAAGATGCTTGATCCAGGGAGCTTTCAAATCCTATGGACTACTAGAAAGATCAATTTTGACAAAGCCCTGTATGATCTTGGCTTAAGTTTAAATGTGATACCTTCCACTGAGGTAGAGGCCGAGTCTGGAGAGATTGGCAAGGCATTGAACACCAGTAAGGAAGCCTTCACTGGACGTTCAATGCCCATAATGGCAGCAAGCCTGGCACTGAACGCCAGTGAGGAACCCCTCACTGGGCATTCAACGCCCAAACAGGCAGGCAGCCTAGCATTGAATGCCAATGAGGAACCCCTCACTGGGCGTTCAACGCGCACACACCTAGGGAAGCTGGTGTTGAACGCCAGCAAGGATACCCCTGCTGGGCGTTCAACGCCCGAAATGATAGAGGGACTGGCGGTTAACGCCAGTAAAGGTGCGCAGCAAGGGTATTTGATGCCCAATAAGCTAACAGAGCTGGCGTTCAACGCCAGTCAAAGCAAACCCTTTGAGTGTTTAAGTCCCTCTCAAAAAACCTCTATCCAAGAACTAAAGTAACCCAAGGCTCATATAGAGACCATAGAAGTTCCTTTGCATGCACTTCTGCAGTGCATGAGTTCTGATGGACACTCATCCTCGGATGAGGATGAAGTCACTAGGGAAGAGCAAGTTGCTCGGAACCTAGGAGCTCTTATGAAGCTGAATGCCAAATTGTTTGGTACAAAGCCTTTGGAGGAAGAACCTCCATTGCTTTCCAAAGAACTCAATGCTTTGGTTTGGCAGAAGCTATCTGGTGCACGAAATTGTGATCACTACTTCTCACAAATTAATTAATCCCCGGTGATGAACCCAAAAACTTGGTGTTCAATACCATGGCATAAACACAACTTCGCACAACTAACCAGCAAGTGTACTGGGTCGTCCAAGTAATAAACCTTACGCGAGTAAGGGTCGATCCCACAGAGATTGTTGGTATGAAGCAAGCTATGGTCACCTTGTAAATCTTAGTCAGGCAAACTCAAAAGGATATGGGTGATATACGAATAAAACATAAAGATAAAGATAGAGATACTTATGTAATTCATTGGTGGGAGTTTCAGATAAGCGTATGAAGATGCTTGGTCCCTTCCGTCTCTCTGCTTTCCTACTGTCTTCATCCAATCCTTCTTACCCCTTTCCATGGCAAGCTTATGCAAGGGTTTCACCGTTGTCAGTGGCTACCTCCCATCCTCTCAGTGGAAATGTTCAACGCACCCTGTCACGGCACGGCTATCCATCTGTCGATTCTCAATCAGGCCGAAATAGAATCCAGTGATTCTTTTGCGTCTGTCACTAACGCCCCGCCCTCAGGAGTTTGAAGCTCGTCACAGTCATTCAATCATTGAATCCTACTCAGAATACCACAGACAAGGTTAGACCTTCTGGATTCTCTTGAATGCCGCCATCAGTTCTAGCCTATACCACGAAGACTCTGATCCCACGGAATGGCTGGCTCGGTTGTCAGGCGAGCGCTCGGTTGTCAGGCGATCAACCATGTATCGTGTATCAGGAATCCAAGAGATATTCACCCAATCTAAGGTAGAACGGAGGTGGTTGTCAGGCACACGTTCATAGGTGAGAATGATGATGAGTGTCACGGATCATCACATTCATCAAGTTGAAGAACAAGTGATATCTTAGAACAAGAACAAGCGGAATTGAATAGAAGAACAATAGTAATTGCATTAATACTCGAGGTACAGCAGAGCTCCACACCTTAATCTATGGTGTGTAGAAACTCCACCGTTGAAAATACATAAGAACAAGGTTTAGGCATGGCCGTGAGGCCAGCCTCCCAATGATCAAAAGATCTAAAGAACAAAAGATTCCAAAGATCAGAAGATTCAAAATACAATAGTAAAAGGTCCTACTTATAGAGAACTAGTAGCCTAGGGTTTACAGAGATGAGTAAATGACATAAAAATCCACTTCCGGGCCCACTTGGTGTGTTCTTGGGCTGAGCATTGAAACATTTTCGTGTAGAGACTTTTCTTGGAGTTAAACGCCAGCTTTTGTGCCAGTTTGGGCGTTTAACTCCCACTTTGGTGCCAGTTCCGGCGTTTAACGCTGGGAATTCTGAGGGTGACTTTGAACGCCGGTTTGGGCCATCAAATCTTGGGCAAAGTATGGACTATCATATATTGCTGGAAAGCCCAGGATGTCTACTTTCTAACGCCGTTGAGAGCGCGCGCCAATTGGGCTTCTGTAGCTCCAGAAAATCCACTTCGAGTGCAGGGAGGTCAGAATCCAACAGCATCTGCAGTCCTTTTTAGTCTCTGAATCAGATTTTTGCTCAGGTCCCTCAATTTCAGTCAGAAAATACCTGAAATCACAGAAAAATACACAAACTCATAGTAAAGTCCAGAAAAGTGAATTTTAACTAAAAACTAATAAAAATATACTAAAACTAATTAAACTATACTAAAAACATACTAAAAACAATGCCAAAAAGCGTATAAATTATCCGCTCATCACTACCTCAAAAGCTTCCAGATCCTGGACGCTTTCTAATTCCTTGCACCATTAGTACCATGACCTTTGAAAAGACTCTGTGTGACCTAGGGTCAAGTATAGTAATGGAGAAGCTGGGAATCCAAGAGGCACAAGAAACAAGGATTACCTTGCATAGGGACTGGATGGTGTTCAAGGTTCTGCACCCTCTATTCCCCCCTGACAAGGGAGGCACTTACATAAAGGATTCAGCATCCAAGCCTCCTCCCTTGGAT
The DNA here is from genome assembly GCF_003086295.3 of Arachis hypogaea. Lineage (NCBI taxonomy): Eukaryota > Viridiplantae > Streptophyta > Magnoliopsida > Fabales > Fabaceae > Arachis > Arachis hypogaea. The sequence goes on from NC_092041.1 coordinate 78,115,300, forward strand.
AAAACCAATTCAATCCCTCCTAAGACCAAACGTAAGTTTGGTGTGAGATGTACACTATCCACAAAGGAGGAAGGCCCTAAAAGGAAGATACTTAGGGGCTGGAAAAACAAAAATATCCCTACTGAGGGCTTTTCACCATGGAAGATGGTGGTATTCACTTATCTCATCATGGTATTTACCATGGAAGAGGGAAGTGACAAAAAGGGACACCAGCATACTGCTGCAAGCCCAACCCTGCCTCAGGCAGTGAACAAGATCCTGTCTCTTGAGCGTATTACGCTATTCCATGAGAGCACAGGAAGGAAGCTCCCAGTAAGGAGTAGGGATTTATTCCTCTATGACTATCTTCCTCCTTGAAAGGAGTTGTCCGTCAAGATAATGACATTAAAGAAGCGCTTGTTGGGAGGCAACCTAACCTTAACAAATTATTTATATTTATTTCCTTTTATTTTGTTTGTTTTTCTTTTAGGGTCATGATCATATACAGCAATCAGAACAGAGACATAATTCACAGCAATGAAAACAGAACACTCTGGATGGAGTGTTAAAGTTGAACGCCAGCCAGGGTATCCATACTGGGCGTCCAACATCCCTCATGGGCAGCATTGCTGGCATTCAACGACAGCCAGGGAGCAGTCCTTGGGCGTTCAAATGCCAGTACAAGAGAGCAGGGAATCTGGAATTTCCTAACATCCCAAGACCAGTAGGTTCCACAGAAGCTCCACCTACCCCACCTTCTTCTACCCTATTCTTCCCCATTGTTCATATTTTCTCAAGAACGAGCAAAACTCTTAAGTTTGATGTTGCAAAAGCTTTACTTTTTGACTTCTACCACTCCTAAGTATGGCACCAAAGACTAGTAAAACCTCAAGGAAGAAAAAGGGAAAGGCATTTTCCCCTACAAGAGGATGGAGCAAACTTGAAAGCATGCACATGAGCCTATGCAGCAGCCTTAACAAAGACAAAGGAGTGGCATTGAAGAGATCAAGCACTACATGGAATCCTCAAGGAGGAGCACTAGCCACCATCATTCAGGTGGATTCGTTCTCTTTTACTCCTTTCCTGTTATTTTTTATTTTCTGCCTGTTTATTTATCTGTTCTCTTGTTCTTATTACATGATCATTCGCATTGATGTCTTAAAGATGTAAAATGTTCAATATATCTCTCACCTTGCTTAAAAGAAAATTTTTATTGAAAAAAATTGAGAGATACATGAATTTCAAGTTTAAAATAAGAATAGTTTAATTATGTTGATGTGGTGGCATTGCTTTTATCTTTTGAATGTATGATTAAACATTGTATATTTGAAATTGAAATTTTAGAATGTTGACCCTTGAAAGAATAAGGAAAAAGGAAAAGTATTATTGATAATCTGAAAAATCTAAAATTGATTCTTGAAGGAAGAAAAAGCAGCAAAAGAAAAAAGAAAAAGCTTGCATGTGAAAAAAAAAAGTGGCGAAATAAAATAAAGAAAAAAGAAGAAAGAAAGAAAAAGCAAGCAGAAAAAGCCAAAAGCACTTTAAACCAAAAGGCAAGAGCAAAAAGACAGTAACCCTTTAAACCAAAAAGCAAGGGTAAAAGAATCCAAGGCTTTGAGCATTAATGGATAGGAGGGCCTAAAGAAATAAAATCCTGGCCTAAGCAGCTCAACCAAGCTGTCCCTAACCATGTGCTTGTCGCATGAAGGTGTCAAGTGAAAAGCTTGAGACTAAGCGGTTAAAGTCATGATCCAAAGCAAAAAGAGTGTGTTTAAGAACTCTGAACACCTCTATCTGGGGACTCAAGCAAAGCTGAGTCACAATCTAAAAAGGTTCACCCAGTTAAAGTGTCTGTGGCATTATTGTATCCGGTGGTAATACTGGAAAACAAGGTACTTAGGGTCACAGCCAAGACTCTGAAAGGTGTGTTCAAGAATAAAAAAGAACTTAACTAGGAGACTAATATCATCTGGATTCTAAGTTCCTAAAGATGCCAACCATTCTAAGTTTCAATGGATAGGGAGATGCCAAAACTATTCAGAAATAAAAGCTACTAAGTCCTGCTCATCTAATTGTAACTAAGCTTCATTGGAAACTTAGAAATTTATTGTATCTTAATTTTCTTTTTATTCTACTTGGTTTTTAGTTACTTAAGGACAAGCAACTGTTTAAGTTTGGTGTTATGATGAGCGGATATTTTATACGCTTTTTGACATCATTTTCATATAATTTTTAGTATGTTTTGTTTAGTTTTTATTGAGTTTTTACAGGTTTTAGTGTTAAATTCACATTTTTGGATTCTACTAAGATTTTTTGTATTTTTGTACAATTTCAGATATTTTCTGGCTAAAATTGAGGAGTTGGAGCAGAAGTTTGATTCAGAGACAGAGAAAGCACCATAGATGCTGTCTAAATCTGACCTACCTACACTCGAAAGAGCTTTTCTGGAGCTACAAAAGTCCAAATGGAGCTTTCTCAATGGCTTTGGAAAGCTGACTTCCAGAGCTTTCCAGAAATGTATAATAATTTATACTTTGCTACAGATTAGAAGGCCCAAAAATGGCGTCCAACGCCAGTTTCCTGCCCCCTTCCAGGTGTCGAGCGCCCAAAGAGTAGAGCCCAATGTCCAAACACCCAGAGAGGACTCCCTAGCCAGTGTTCAATGCTCTAGGGACCTCATAGTACGTGGATCTCATCAAATCTCAGCCCAAACACTCACCAAGTGGGCCTTAGAAGTGGATTTTAGCACTAAAAAGATTGTTTTACCCTTACTAGTCATTTGTTTAGTATTTAAGGGATTAGATTTATGTTATTCGGACCTTATTCGACCTTTTTACCATACTTTACATGTTTTACATTATATTTTACATCAGTATAAGTTTCTAAACCTCCTAGGTTGAGGGGAGGAGCCCTACTGAGTCCTATGAATTAATAAAAGTATTACTGTTTCTTCTTCGATCCGTGTTTGATTAATTCTAAGATGTATATTTGTACTTCAACGTGGTGGATAAGATTATCAGTGACAATCAGCTCTGTTCATCACATTAAGATGAACGTGCCTGATAAACACCCGCGTCTACTTGGGTGCATGTGAATACTTCAGTAGAAAGCACGCACCACCAGCTTGAATCATACATCTCTCAGACGGCTAATCCACGACTTTGTTTGAGACTTCTCGGGACACCAGTTCAGCCAATTTTGGGGAGATTAAGGTATCTGTGGTAGAGGCTAGAACCTTATGATACAGTATTCTCTGATCCGGAAGATCCGACATTGTCTATGGTGTTTTGAGTATGATCATTAAGAAGAATGGAATGTACGCGCTTCACCCTCAAGCAGAGATGGATCCACACTAACCCTGGGTTTCAGATCCAAAGGAGCATTGACAACCTCTCAATAAAGGCACCAATCACTTACAGCCTGCCATTGAAGAGATCACTCACAAGCAAAGAACACAGTAATACCAGAGTTAACTCAGAAAGACAAGGCAACTCCAAGCCTTTACCCTACTCCTACCATTGGCACCCTTTAATTCATAAAGTATTAGCACCCTATTATAAAAATTTTAAACTCCATAATCCAACATACTTCTGATCTGCCTAACTAAGATCTACAAGATAACCATAGCTTGCTTGAAGCCACAATCCTCGTGAGATCGACCCTGACTCACTCAAGTATTACTTGGACGACCTAGTGCACTTGCTGGTATAACAGTACGTAGGTGTGGGGATTCATGCACCAAGCCCCAACCTCACAATAGAAGAGTTATTTGGTAGAGACTTTAAATCATTCCAAAGAGCATGAGGAAGACGAGACTTATTACAAGGGATTTCAGTGAGATTAAAGATCCTATAGAAAGGAAGGGTGGAAGACCTATAGATATGAGGGCTTGCATCCTTTTTGCTTATTGGATAAACAACTATAGGCTTATTGACCTTGGTTTTATGGGAAGAAGATATACTTGGAAGGATCCCTTTGGAATGGCTATGAAAGTGTCATTAAGAGACTTGGTTGTGCTCTCTTAATTTCGTACTAGAGGCTTAAGAATCAAGACGCAATGGTCAAAATTCTTCCCATGACACCACCTGTTACATATAACCAAAAACAACTACTCAAGTCCAAAAGAAGATAGACCGTTTAGATTCAGAATTATGTGGACTTTTATCCAAAATTTGACTCATTTGAAAAACAACAACAATCTTTATTGCAATCTCAACAAAGTCAGGGAAAAGCTCGGAACTTGGAATAAAGAAATATTTGGGAAAATCCTATACAAACTAGCTAGGATTCAAAAGAGCAACAACTATGGATGCAATCATTTTCTTGACCAACTAAAAGACACTTTTAACAAAGAACTCAACGAAATACTAGACAAAGAAAAAGCCTTTTGACTCCAAAATTCGAGTGAATAATGGAGTGTTGAAGGTGATAGAAATATCAAATTCTATCACACCAAAAAATCATAAGAAGAAGAAAGAACAAGATCCTAAAGCTAAGAGATGTAGAAGGAAACTTGTTTGAAGAATAGTAGCAATTCAACCAACATGTTACTAGCTATTTCAAATATTTATATTTGGAAGAGGTAACAATCTTTCCCTTAAATGTGAACACTATTATACTATCTAACTTAATTAGACCATTCTACTTGCAAGTATCTAAGCGTTATTGCTATAGAATCAAAAATAAAAAAAGGCCTTTTTCAACATTGGATTGCTAAAAGCCCTTGGAGAAGACAGATTCTCATTTGCTTTTTTCAAGAACAAATGAGACCTTACAAAGGAAAAGATATATGAATTCATCACAGTTTGCTGGAGGGACCCTACCATCATCAAATAAGCTCACACCACCCTCTTAGCCCTTATTACTAAAAAATAACACCCCAAATTCATATCCCAATTTAGACGTATTGCTCTTTACAATCTCAAACATAAAATCCTCACAAAGATTATCGTCTTTAGAATAAAGCCCCACCTCAATAATATGATCTCCCAGACCAACACCAATCTAGCTTTATCCCTAGCCACAAGATTCATGACAACATTATTATGGCTAAGGAAGTTTTGCACTCTATGAGAAAGGTGAGGGAAAAGAGAGGTTTTATAACGATTAAGATTGACTTCGAGATGGTCTATGATACGGTAAATTAGATTTTATTTTATAGCAGAGGCTTCAGGAATTTAGTTTTCCTAATATTATATCTAACATCATCGTGGGAGGAATCGGATATATTAACTACAATATTCTTTGGAATGGTGCTAAAACAGATGCTAAAACAGATACGTTCTATCCTACAAGGGGAATAAGGCAAGAAGTCCCCCATATCTCCCTATGTATTTGTTATTTGTATCAATAAACTATCTCGTTATGTAGATTAAGTAGTGGAGAAGAAGAATGAAAACCTTTTGAATTTGGAAGGAATGGTATCCAACTATCGCACCTAATGTTTGCGATGACTTACTCCTCTTTATAAAGGCCTCGACTTAACAAACAGAAAATGTGGACAGAAAGCTAGATAAATTTTGTGAAACTATCAGTCTAAAGATGAATATAGCAAAGTCTTTTATAATTTTTTCCAAAAACACAACCACAAACATCAAGAACAACATATTGGAAAAAAAACCAACTTAAAGAAAAGTAAAGCATTTGGGAAGTATCTAGGAGCAAGTAAACAACAAAAAGAAAAGAAAGGAGAACTACAAAGAAGTATTAGAAAGAGTCAGTAGAAAACTAAAAGGATGGAAAAGTCAGTGTCTCTTTCTATCATGAAGAATAACTTTCGCACAATCCATCAATATTCCTAGTGTTAATGTTGATATACAACACAAAAGAGTTCCAAGATCTATTTCCAATGAAATTGAAAAAATACAAAGAGACTTTGTTTGGAGAGATGTGGATAACAAACGAAGTCTATATGCGATCAATTAGAAAACCTTATGGCTTCCCAAACATAAAAAGGGTTTGGAATTTAGAAGATTGAATTTGATAAATGAAGCTTTTTCGCTAAATATTATTTAGCAGCTTAAGAAAAATTCAGAATGTCTATAAGTGCAGACTCTTAACCAGAAGTACCATATAAATCAAAATTGTAAAGCTCAACTCATAGCCAAAAACTCATATTCTCATATTTGGAAACTACTAGTTAAAGTTGAGACTTTGTTTTCGAATCACACTGTCAATTTAGTTGGGGATGAACTCTCAACATGGTTCTGGTTTGACTAATGGGTGGATGGAGAAGGTACCTACACTAATAATAAACATTCACAATTGAAAGTCCCAAAATTGGGAGCTGCTTTTTGTAAATATTTATAGAGAAGACAATAGATGTATTGATTGTCTAGTGCGTCAGAGTTTAAATTTAGAACCAAGACTTCATTCTTGGGACACTTCTCCTAGAGAGATAGTGAACATCCTTATTAATTATGAATAAGGGATCTTTTTATCCCGTCTAATTTGTAATAAGGTTGTTTTTTTCTGGGCTTTATTCCCTTCTCAATACTCTAAAAAGAAAAAATTTGAACGAATATATATGTTTTAAAGTTTTAATCTTTAATTAAATAAAATCATACGCTTGTAAAATTTTTTATTTCTCTAATATGACTTCTCTAAGTTTAGTTTTTACCAATTCTTGTTTAGTCCCACAAAATAAATCAAACATCTATTCTGTAGTGATGTTTGATATGTATCCACAGGTTAGTCAATCTAATGATAGATTTTTTAAAATTTAATTTTTATAATTTTTGAAATTTAATTGAGGATTTAGATGTAGTTGATTATGGAGTTCTATAGAAAATTTTAAGGTTTGGTTTGTGGATTTTGTTAGTATTTATTTAGTTGAGATTTTAATTTCTTTTTCACCTAGACATGGCAATTTCTTCCAGCATGGTGGGTATCTATGACAATTACCCATTGGGAAACGGATTTGGAGAGGACAATTTCCCCGCAGAGGACGGGGATGGAAACCTGTTTAATAAACGAGGCGGGGGCAGATAGAGATCCCCGCCCCGTGGGGACCTGTATATCCCCATTATTGAAAATTACCAAAATGCCATTCGTATATATATATTAGTTTCACTTAATAACCCTAGTCTTAGTGCCTCATATCCTACCTTCTTCAAACATGAAACCCTAGCCTAGCCCCTTTTCTCTTCAGACTCCAAGACCACCACACCCACCTCTCTTCTTCAATTTCTCACTGCCCACTGCCGCCACCAAAACCCCCTCACCGTTGCACTACCCCTAAACTCCCTCACCGTCGTAGATTACCACCCCAAAAGAAGGAACATCATCGTAATCTTCACGCATCAGGAAAATCGTGCAATCGCCGTCTTCCGCGTCAGGAGCGTCGCGCCGTCGCCGTCTTCCTACGTTAGGAGCGTTGCGCCGTCGCTGTCCTTGTCACAGAAGTGAGGGTTCTCTCAACGCCTTCTTCATCGCACCACTGCAACAAGGAGGGTTCTCTCAACGGCATCTTCATTACAGCAGGGAGGGTCATCGTCGCCATCTTCGTCGTAGTAGTGAGGGTCACCATCTTTGTCATTCTTCATTACCATCGTTAGTCTTCATCATTGGCTTATCCTCCTTATGTTAAGTAAGCTTCTGTAATTTTCATTTATGTTGAAGCATTTGTTAATTTTTATCTACTATGAATTTGTTGTTATCATCTATTCTGTTCTGTGTTTTGATTTTATTGTCAAAATAATTTATGTGGTTTGTTATTATTGGTGTATCTATGAATTTGTTGTTATCATTGTCTCTATTCTGGGTGTTTTGTTTCTGTGATCAATTTTTTTAAATTTGTTTCGTTTTTAAGAAAATCCACGGATATCCGCGGATACCCAGGTCCCCAACGGATATGGAGTCCCCGTTACCCGTCATGGGAACGGGACAGGGACGGAGAGCCATAATGGAGGTGGGGGCGGGGGGCATGTTCCCACCCCAGGGAGACCCGTTGCCATCCCTATTTTTATCTTTAAATTTTTATTTTAGTTTGATTTGAAAGAGATATGAAAAATGCGTGTAGTTTTTGTATAAAAAAATATATTTTATAATGACTACTATTCTATTAGATCCTACGTATTTTTATATAGATGTCAAAATAAAATCAATTATAAAAATGTACACATAATAGAATTCTTATTAAAATTTTAAGGATTTAACTAAAATTTAATTAAATATAATAAAATAATATATTTCTTTTTAAAATATAATCTTTAGAAAATAAATTAATTAGTTTTAGAATTAGATAACCATTTAAATTTTCCATCAATTTTAAAGCATCACTCAAACAACAAGTGATCGAGTCAGAAAAAAAAAGTGATCTACTCTAAATATTCGATTGAGGTGAATTATATGGTGACCATAATTTAGTGTTTAACTTTTGCTTAACTTACTTTTATGGTAATTTTTGAATATTTAATAATTATTTATTTTTATAATTTTAAAATTAAATATTAATTTTTAACCCTTTTTAATAAGTTAAACAAATACTTTAAGGGACTATAACAATCACTTTCGATTGAACCAGTTACTCTAATCTAAATTTTCAGAACAAAGTTCCACTTCTACAAAGCTAAATTACAATAGAATCTCCATATATGTGATACTCTAACTCAACAAAAGGAACAAGAACATTACCGGTTCAATTAGTGACATTTTTGTATGCTTCATCTGTAAATATATATATATATATATATATATATATATATATATATATATATATATATATATATATATATATATTGTGGTTGTTGTTAGTTGATAGGAGAATATTATATATTATATATATTTTAGAATTACAAAAAAATATCAATTAAAAACTCACAATTATATTTAAAAGAAAAATTCTGCTATAATTTTTAATCAAATGTAATCTTTATTTATGTATTTATAAAAGGTCTGAATACACTAGTATTCCATTTGGTCAATACAGCAAAAATTAAGGAATACCCACATAACATTATTATACAAAAACAGAACAACCTAAGCAAAAAAGCTTCTAGTTCACGTTCCTTCTCTTCAAACATCTTAGAACCGCAACCATTGTCGCTAGAAATCACTGGGGTTGTGGTACTGAGGTAAGGGTCTATTTCTGACTTTGTCATACTTGATTAGCTTGAAGGCAGTCAATTGGACAATGTATCACTATTTTGCCTGAGTCATGACATCTAAGGCACATGTCTATGACGGATGGCAGCTAACTATGGAGGCAGCAATAGACTGGGATCCCATCATAGAGGGCCTTCTAGGAAAATACCTTTATTTTTGCTGGGCATCACCTGAAATCCCACAGAAGATTCCATAGCTTCTTCTCTTTGCACAGTTTAGATAGCTGCTCAACTAGTCGACGAAAAATCTAGAAGGAGACTCTATAACTAAAAGCAATAGAGTAGTGGTCATTCCTCTTACCTATCCATGTAACATAATTTTTCTCTTCTTCTTCTATGGTTGTTTGAAGTATTGTTGTTGTAATTTTTGGTCTGAAATAGGATCCAAAAGAGTTTTCTTTTCACTTTTTGTTATTGTTGAGTAATTGATCGACCCAAATTAAGTCTTGAGTTTAAGGCAATTTGCACATATTGAGTTGAAATTGTTGAGGCATGTGTCTTCAATAATTTTGATTTGTTTCTCTCTCTATACTTTCTAATGACATGTCATTTTAAACAATTTTTAAGGACTTCTTTTTATTTATTTTCTTAGGTTTTAATCAAAGTTCTTATGGTTTCTAATGGAATTTAATAAATAATCAAATATTTGGGGTTGGAATAGTATTTTTATGTTTTCAGGAGTTTTTGACTCAAAAATAAATAAAAATTAAAGTTTTTTTATAAAAAAAAACACAAGTACAAAAAAAGCGTGATATAAAGAAGAGAAAATGTGCCCTAAGGAACAAGAAAATGGACCAAACTTCACGCTTAGTGGATGCGACGCACGCCCGGTGGACAAGCCCTGCGCTCGAAAGATACCCACGCCTGGCGGCCTTTTCCTACGCCCGACGGACCTGCCTCCCCTGGAAGTGTGTTTTTGGGCTTTTTGTCCAATTTTCTCTAATACAAATCCGGATTATTACAACTCTCAGAAAGTGATAATTAAGGCCCCAAATTAATTATTCACATCATTAGAAGCCTTAGTCACATCCAAAATATTGAAGACTCTAGAAGATTAGTTATTAATTCTTTCTAGAAAAATAAGAGATTTGTTTGTTAGAATTTAATTTGAATTATTATTTTGAATTTGAATTTGAAATCAGTAAGTAGTTATTTTATCTTTCTCTTCGAGAGATAAGATTAAGATATTTTGAATTTGAATTTTAGAATTTAGGATATAAATAAGTGAACTTAGTTCACAGAGGGGACATCTAGTTCCTCAGCATATCTTCTTCTTGTTTTTCTTTCACTTTTCTATGGGTAACTAATCCTCTATCAAAGGATTAGAAGTTCTGTTTATGTTTTCTATGGGTTATTAATTTATATTTATTTTATTTTGAAGTCTTACATTGATCTATTTCATGATTGAGTTATTCGTTCTTCATTCGCATTAGTGGCATCAGAAGATATGCTAATCCCTTTTAAACTATTTTATTGTAATTGAAAAATTTGATATTTGAATTAAAGTTTGAAAACTCTTTCACATGACTCTTTGAATTCGGCTAGGAATAGTGATTCAATTAGTGTATGACACATACATAATTTTTAATCACTCTAATTTTGAATAAGTGACATATAATTCGGATTAGAACAACTTTTAAAATTTGTATTTTTCTTTTAAAGATTTAATCGGATAGGACTAGCTTGAATATGTGACATGTAATTCGACCTAAGGACTACTTTTAACTCTTTTTAAAAACTAAATCAATTTTTGTGCTTAATCTCTTGATTAATTAGTTGACGACTAATTAATGCTCGAGAAACTGAGGAACCAAGGAATTGGAAATCAGTTACTAAAGATTTGTTGTGAAAGATCTTTGCAAACTTTAAGATAAGTAAACAAAGTTTGATTTCTCTAAAAGTATAACCATCTCCGAAACCCTTGACTGTCATCATCATTGTCTTCTCTCATCAACACTCAAGTTCTCTGTTAGTAAGTATTTAGGCACTCAAGGTTCTCAAACTCTCAGTAAGACACAATCTTACTCTCATCAATCCAGGTTCTTTTAATCTAATTAAGTATTTAATATGATAATTTCTTGCTCAATCCTTAAATTTTCATGGGAACGATATTCACTCACCATGATATTACTTAAACGATCCGGTGCATTTGCCGGTATCTGTAAGCTTAAATTTTCGCTCATCACTCTCCATTGTATGTCCTTTTCTATGATATTTCTACCTTCGTACAAGCTTCTCCAAGCACAAGAAGGGTACTAGCATGCAGTTTTTCTTAGAAAGGAGAAATATCTGAAATATTTATTTTTGTAGATTTTATTGATCAGAGAGTTAGGTTTAGTAAAAATCGTCCAGTTTTGTTTTGCTGATATAGTTTGGTCACTGATTTCATTATAGCATTCAAACATCCTTAGTATCTTCTCACATTCCTGACTATTTTTGTTATAAAAATGAATAGAATCATTTGTTAGAAATAGTTGATTGATCGTAATATACCTACTATTGAGTCTTAGACATAAAACTTTTTGTCTTTATTCTCTTCTGTAAAATAGATGAGAAAACATTTCTGCACAAAGTAAAAAAAGGTAAAAAAAAAAAAGAGGATAATATTGTCTCAATTCTCTATATAATTTACAGAAGCTATGAAGTTAATCATTTACAATAACAATGTATGACTCTGTAATAACACATTTTTTTATCCAACTAATCCATTTATTATTAAAACCTAACTTTTTCATAAACTTTCAAACAAAGCACCATTCCACTCTATTATACACTTTACTCGTGGCTCAATTTACTGCAGTTCAATCACTATAGTGTTTATTTTTTAAAAAATGCATAAGTTTATGTGCAATTAAGATATTATTATTAATGAGACGACATTTGATAAAAACACTCTAGTTGTGGTTGATGATTTTGTCTAATAAGACTATGGTTAGTATCTTCGTCAACTTTCCTGTCTACATCCTGTAATTCAATCAAAGGTAATATAGGTGATAAATTTCATTTTAGCATTTTAAATTGTATTAAAAATTATGGAATTTGTCAACTAACTTACATAATTTTGGCTTAATTAATTGAGTTTTTCGAATCTTGCTTCCAATGAAGTAGTATGTAAAAAAATATGCTTTTTGTGCTTCTAATTATTAATTTCTTAATATCTTTTTATGTCATTTAATGCCGTGATAAAAAATTTTTAAGTGTTCCAGGGTTAAGGTGCATAAACAGCCTCAAAAGATTGAAGGGAATGGAGTGAAAAAGTGAATTCAAAAAGCAATTCAAAAGCAAAGCTATCTGGCATCTCATTTAAGCGTGATTTTCTCACTTAGGCAAGATTCTCACATAAGCACCATTTTCTTGCCTTAGCAAGATTCTTGCATGGACGAGGTTAGATCATGTGCCTTGATTAATGAAGTAGGTGTATTTACGTTTTAGGCTTCCCAATGGCCCCAGCAGCTGCAGCTAATGGTATTTGGAAGCCAAAAAAAAGGAGAAAAGTATACATTACAACACACTCACTCATTTTTCAATTTAGATAGGTATTAGTTCATAGTTTTTAGTGAGAAAAGCTCCAACTTCTCTCTAGGTTTTCTAGAGTTTTCTTCAATTTCATTTCTAGTTTTGGATTTTGATATTGTTTAAGTGTAGTTTTTATCTTATTTTCTTATTTTTCTAAACTATTTTGCTTAGAATCTTTTGTTAGTTTACTTTGTTTTTTTTTTTTTTTGCTATCTTATGAACTATGTGAAATCTTTTTATTTCTTATGAATGAATTTCATGTTTTATGTTTCATTTATTTTTATTTAAGTTGTTAGTATTAAATTCTTGAATTGGTTAGTTGTATTTTTTATTCTTGTAATTTATGAGATTTTTTTTTTTTGCACACCAAGTGTTTGATAAAATGCTTACGTTAGTTATGGAGTAGATTTTGCTTTTCTTGGCTTGAGGTTGAGAAATTGGGTGACCTTAAATTATTAATCTTCAATTTTAATTGGTAATTTAGGATTGCTAGTTGACCTTATTTTCACTAATGCTAACCTATTTTACTGAATTCAATTAGTAAGTTAGTTAGGAATTGTGAATTAAAGTTAATTATGTCTACTTGACTTTTCTCAGTGTGTAGAGATTGACGAAGTGAAATTAACTCTTAATAATTGTCATATTTTTGATTAATGACAAAGATAGTGATCCTTGATTCTCAACCCTAGCCAAGACCTCTTAGCTCTTGAATTTTTCCTCTTTTAGTAGTTCGTTACCTTAATTATTTCTAGTTTAATTTAGTTATTTTATAGTATAATATCATTTTAATTGTTACTCTTTTATTTCATATTAGATTAGTTACCTCTTTACTTGCTCTTTGATTTTATTTCCTTGTCATTTAGTTATTAATTGTTTTTTAATTTCTGGTCAATTTAAATTTTGTAATTGCAATCAAACCTCCTTCCCCCTCCACTAATTTTCATAACTAATAATTGTTCACCATATTGCAAATCCAAGAGAGACGACTCCGGATTAAACTTTCACTTATTGTTTTAAAACTTTATAATATTTTACTAAAGTTTGAAGAGTGTTAAATTTCGGTTTAAAGTTACAACCTTGAGTTTTAAATTTGCGAATTTTTTAAACGGGACTTTGGAGCTTGTCAATAGGATATGAGAAAGTAAATAATTCCTCAAAATATTTCGTTGCTACATGAGTTATTCTACCCACATTAGTGCTGAAGCTACCAAAAGAGATTTGTGGAATTCGATTTTTCAAGTCCTATAGTAACTTCAAATATGTGATAAGTTTATAAGAGTTGTTATTGCTAGATTTTTGCCACTTTACTAAATCATGTCTATATTTTTTAATTTGCCAAAGAATTTAAGCATTGAAAAATCTTTAATTTTATTTTTTCAGGTTTCTCTATGAGCCAATAACATTAAAGGGTTATGATTAGAACTTGAGTCATCAGGGTGCAGTAAGATTGCTCTTAGGTAATCTATTTGGAATTGATTGGAGGAGAGATATCTGTCGGTTCTTTTTTTAGTTAGATTTCACTATATTATTTGTTACGCTAGGTAAACTTCCTTTTCTCTATCCCCAAATCCACCAATTCACCATCATCAATAAAATTGTGAAATGCTTTAATGGATCTTCTTGTTGAATGGCCAATCACAAAAAAAGTAAGAACCACTGGTTGATTTAATCTCTAAAAATTTTTTAAATTGTTCTACTTTAACCGTTATAAATTCTTGCTTCGTGACCTACGTGTCTACAATAGTTACAAAGGTTTTTATAATGTTTATGTTTAAGACTGACCCCAAGAACGTTTTTCTTAGGTCGTGCTAACATGAGAATTCTTCTAAGCAGTTTTGTAATTTTCAAGTTAACTTGAATATTATCAATATTATTCTTCTTTTCTCTGACTAAAAATAGATTAACTTCTAGAATTTCCAAAGAAAAAGCCTATCTTCCAACCCAATTCTTTAGTTTTGCCATATTCCGTAAGTCCTCGAATTTAAATTTGGATTGGAACATGAGCAAAATATGTTTTCTCAGTTGGTTCACCGTCTTCCCATCTTTTCAAATTAAACATGTAATTTTGAAAAGTCATTATGCACCATTCTCAATCCTAATTACACCATTTTCTTATTAGAAAAAGAGCTAGAAAATATCTCCCTTATGATCACCCTTTTTAGAATCTATTATCTTTTAATAAAATATATAGTGACCTCTATTGTACTATCAAAAAACTACCTATCTGCCAATAACTTTTCTTTTTTTTTTTTTAACTTTTCTAGCAAAATTTTTGAGCATCTTTTAATACCTACTTGGACATCCGTTTCATCCAGACATTTCGCTGACTTGTCGTGTTCATGTGTCGCATATATTTCAAATCCGACACTCGTCTGACATACGTGTCTGCTGTGTCCAACTGTGTCTTAATATAAAATAAAAAAAATTTCTTCATTCGGACACACTTGAACACACCTAAATACCATCACATGTCTCGAGCCTTATTCTTAATATATATTCTTGAAATGAGTTTAGAAATAATATATATTATTATTTATTAAAATAAAAAATATTTTAAATACTTTTAATAATTAAAAGAAGACATTAAAACAGTTAAAAATTATTTTATATTTTAATATTAATAAAATATCAAAATATCATTGCAGTTTATCTAAAAAATACTTTATATTTTATATATATATCGTGTTCCTGTGTCTAGCAAATATTTTATATATAGTTTATCTAAAAACTACTTTATATTTTATATTTTAATATTAATAAAAAATATTTTATATTTTATAAAATTTTAAAATTTATGTGTTTATATATCCCGTGTCGTGTCCTGTATCCATGTCAGCGCCCGTACTTCATTAAACGTAATAATTGTTTTCTCTTTGTTAGAGGGTAGATGTTGATCTTTTATTTATTGAGAGAGTAGCTATTAAATTGACAATATCAATAATTTATAGATCGTGGTAAATAATTTGAAAAATTAGAATTATTCTACTAAATCCTAGCAGAATCCAGATATAACCTAAAAGTCACTAATAATAGTTTGGTTAATTATTAATGATTTGCCAAACTTATTAATTTGATATGTAGAAAACTAAAGTATGTTATAATAAATATTAAATAAAATAAAGACCTGACTCTTAAAGTCAGTTTTATAATAATAATAATAATAATAATAATAATAATAATAATAATAATAATAATAATAATAATAATAATAATAACAGATAAAATGCGATAAATTTTTCTTTTTAATAATATGAAAAGGAAAATATCCGCGTGAAATTTATTAATAAAAACTTATGCAAATTTCATTTCTCTATACATACATCCGCAAAACTCGGAATCAATATTAATAATTAGTTTTGAGTTGATTTCAAGTTGCCATTTTTATTCTTACGACACATTCTTTCAGGGTGTATTTGTGGGTTGAAATAAAAAAAAAAGTAAAGTGAAAAGATGCCTTAGACTTGATTGAGTAAAAATTTTACTTTTTTACAAATAATTTATCAAAATTAGCTTTTAAAAAAGAAAAATATTAGGAGTCTTAACTCTTAATTCATTCTTGTAATCATTCCATCGTGAGGCGCTAAAATTATGTGATAACACTACTAAAAAAAATTATTTTTTGTGGTTATTTATTTTATTTTTAGCAGTAATAAAAATAACCACTAATACATTTACGGATAATTAGACATTAGCCGTCTTATATTTTGTCGTTAAAAGATTTTAGTGATAATTATAACATTAGCCGGTAAAGACCTTTTTAATGGCCGCAAGAAATATATAACTTTTTGTGGCTGTTTTTTTTGGTAATTTATATAACCACTAAAAGTAATTCTATGGTTACAATGTTATTCACTTTTAGTAACCATTACTATTGCCGCCAAAACCCAGTTTACCGGCAATTTATATGGCCACTAAAAATAATTCTAAACTTGTAATGTTATTCACTTTTAGTTGCCATTATTATTGCCACTAAAATTATGAAACTTTTTTAATTATACTCATTCTTTTAGAAATAACAATCTATCCTTTTTTTAATTTTCAAATTATTTTTTACCAATGATTATTATTATTATAATTATTATACATAATATAAATATACTAAAATTAAATACTACAAATTGAAATATGTTTTAGTTTCTTGTGAGTCAAGTCATTAACTTTAATTTTCAAAATCAAATCTTTTTAAATTTCTTTTTCAAATCTTTTTCAAAATAAATTTTAATCATATCTTTTTAATCATATGTTTTCAATCATATCTTTTCAAACATATCTTTTTCAAATCATATCTTTTTCAAAATCAATTTCAAAATCTTTTCTAACTTCTTATCTTTCCAAAATTGATTTTCAAATCTTTTTCAATTAACTACTTAACTTTTTGTTTGATTTTAAAATTCTTATCTTTTTCAAAATCACCTAACTAATTTTCTCTCTCTAATTTTTGAAAATCATTAACTTCTTTTTCAAAATTCTTTTTAATTAATTAATTATTTTAAATTTTAATTTTATTCTATTTCTTCTCTTAATTTTCGAATTCTAACAAAATTTTAAAATAAAAACAAAAATATTTTCCTTTTCCTTTTAATTATTTTCGAAAACTCTCTCTCTCATCTTCTTCTATTTATTTATTTAATCACTAACACTCTTCTCTTCTTCTTATAATTCGAACCCTCTCTCCCTCTCTGTGTTCGAATTTTTCATCTCTTCTCTTTACATCATTCTTCTATTCTTTTCTTCTTCTACTTACATAAAGGAATCTTTATACTGTGTCATAGAGGATTCCTCTTCCTTTTCTGCCCTCTTCTTTTTCATATGAGCAGGAGCAAGAACAAGAACATTCTTGTTGAAGCTGACCCTGAACCTGAAAGGACTCTGAAGAAGAAGCTAAGAGAAGCTAAAGCACAACAATCTAGAGAAAACCTTACAGAGAATCTCGAAAAATAAGTAATGGCCGAACCCAACAACAATGCAAGAAAGATGCTTGGTGACTTCACTGCACCAAATTCTAACTTCCATGGAAGAAGCATCTCAATTTCTGCCATTGGAGCAAATAATTTTGAGCTAAAGCCTCAATTAGTTTCTCTGATGCAACAAAATTGCAAGTTTTATAGACTTCCATCAGAAGATCCTTTTTCAGTTCTTAACTGAATTCTTGCAGATCTGTGATATTGTTAAGACTAATGGAGTTGATCCCGAGGTCTATAAGCTTATGCTTTTCCCTTTTGCTATAAGAGACAGAGCTAGAATATAGTTGGACTTTCAACCTAGAGATAGCCTGAACTCTTGGGATAAACTGGTCACGGCTTTCTTAGCCAAATTCTTTCCTCCTCAAAAGTTGAGCAAGCTTAGAGTGGATGTTCAAACCTTCAGGCAGAAAGAAGGTGAATCCCTCTATGAAGCTTGGGACAGATACAAGCAACTGACCAAAAAGTGTCCTTCTGACATGCTCTCAGAATAGACCATCCTGGATATATTCTATGACGATCTGTCTGAATTGTCTAAGATGTCATTGGACCATTCTGCAAGTGAATCTATTCACATGAAGAAAATGCCTGCAGAAGCTCAGGAACTCATTGAAATGGTTACAAATAACCAGTTCATGTACACCTCTGAAAGGAATCATGTGAGTAATGGGACGCCTCAGAGGAAGGGAGTTCTTGAAATTGATGCTCTGAATGCCATATTAGCTCAGAACAAAATGTTGACTCAACAAGTCAATATGATTTCTCAGAGTCTGAATGGATTACAAAATGCATCCAACAGTACTAAAGAAGCATCTTCTGAAGAAGAAGCTTATGATCCTGAGAACCCTGATTACATGGGTGAAGCCTATGGAAACACTGATAAACCACTATTTTATGATTCATATTGTGTTTAATTGAGTGGTTTTTATCAAGTCTTTACCCAATTATTCATATGATTAGCATGTATTTACAATTCCTTCCCAAATTGTTCTATGATTGAAAACTCGCTTCCTAAATATCTTTTTATTGTGTATTTTTATTCTCCTTTATACCAATCGATGTCGTGATCTGTGTGTTAAGTGTTTCAGGCTTCATAGGGTAGGAATGACTTAGAGAATAGAGAGGAAGCTTGCAAAAAGGGAAGGAGCACAAGAAATAAAGGAGACAACCAGCGGACAGCGACACGCACGCATGGCTGACGCGTGGGCGCGATTTGGACAAAATCACAGCTACGGGTACGCGTGCTTGACGCATACGCGTGGATTGGAGTTCGTGCAACCGACGCGAGCGCGTTCCTGACGCACACGCGTGGAGAGAAAATCGCTGAATGACGCGTACCCGTGACCGACGCGTATGCGTGACCTGCGCAATCTGCAGAAATTACAGAATACGCTGGAGACAGTTTCGGGCCGCGTTTTGACTCAGATTTCGGCCTAGAAACACAGATTAAAGTCAGAGAACATGCAGAGACTCAAGATATCAGATCATACACACAATTTTAGGTTTGGATGTAGTTTTTAGAGAGAGATGTTCTCACCTCTCTCTTAGGATTAGGATTATGATTAGGATTTCATCTTCTTCAAATCACAGGTTTAATGTTCTTTTTATTTATTTCCCCAATTTGGTTTATGAACTCTTTATTTTGGATTTGATTTCTTTTATTAATATTTGAGGTATTTCAGACATATTACTTTTATTTAGTTTCATATATTCTTGGTTTTGGTTGATTAATTGGTAACTCTTGAGTTGTCAAACTCATCGTGATTGATAATTGTTATCTTTGCTGATTGATTTAGATTCCTATAACTCTAGTCTTTCCTCAGGAGTTGACTAGGACTTTAGGTGTTAAATTGATTTATCCACTTGACTTACCTTCATAGTTAGAGGTTGACTGAGTGGGAGCAAAAATATAATTCTCATCACCATTGATAAGGATACTAGGATAGGACTTCTAATTTTCATACTTTGCCAAGAGTTTTATTAGCTATTGATTTATTAATTCCCTGCAATTTATTTCTCTTGTTCAAACCTTTTTCAAAAACCCAAAAATACTGTTTTCCATAACCATTAATAAATCACACTTCCCTGCAATTCCTTGAGAAGACGACCCGAGGTTTGAATACTTCGGTTTATAAATTTTATTGGGTTTGTTACTTGTGACAACCAAACATTTGTACGAAAGAATTTTCTGTTGGTTTAGAAGCTATACTCACAACACGATTATATTTTTGTATTTCTTTACCGATAGAAAGTCCGATCGTCACAATGGCGCCGTTGTCGGGGAAATTGCAAACGTGTGCTTTATTATTGGTTTTTGTAAATATTTTTCAAAAAAAAAATTTCAGATCTTTATTTTTAAATTTTTTATCTTATCTTTTTTTTTTCAAAAATCATATCTTTTTCAAAATCTTATCTTATCTTTCTTTTTTTCAAAAATCATATCTTTCAAAATATTTTCTTTTTGTTAGTTTTTGTTTCTATTTTCTCCTACTACTATGAACTCTCACCCCTTTGGCTATGAGTCTAGTTACAACTATGTTGCAGGAAGAGGAGACTACAGTGAGAATAGGCATCAAGGTTGGAACAATCAAAGATGGAAGGAGTCACAAGGATTTGATCAACCCTCATGGCAACAACCACCTCCAATGGACTATCAACAACCGTTCTGTGATGCATATCAAGGCAATAGCTATGGTGAGCCCTCTTTTGATTATCAACAACCACCACCATATGCCTATGAACCCCCTCCTCAACATAACCTTGGACAACCATACTCACAAGTCCCTTACCACCACTTACCTCCATTTGACCCTAATCCTTATCCACCACACCAACCACCATATGAACCATACCCAGAACCACCACCTCAATATTCACCATCTCCATATCCTTATCAAAAAGAACCACCTCTGTATTATGAACCTGTTTTCCAAAAAAATGAACCCTCCTATCCACCCCAAACCTCCATGGAGAGCACAGTTACCTCTCTCATTGGTCTCACCTCTACACTCCAAAATCTCATATCCCGCATGGACCAACCCTCTACCTCCAATGTTCAACCCTCAAGCTCCAGTGCACTTCCTTTTCAACCACAGAATGATCTCTCTATCCCATCACCACCATCCAAGGAAGATCTCCCACATCCATTAATCCAAGAGCAACATGATCCCAATGCTGCTATTGACATGGAACAAGAGAGAAGGGATCATCCTTGCGAATCTATACTTCATAAGGAGCTAGAGGAGGTACTAAAGGTGAAGGTAGAAGAGACCTTTACAGATGAAGGAGTAGTTAAAGGGAGTTGTCATAGAAAAGGAACCATCAAGGAGGAGTAAGATTTTATACTTAAACAACTGGATCAAGCGATAAATCGATTACCTTACCGACGTTCGGACATTCAAGGAACCCCATAGCTTCATGTGGAGAATCTACTGAAGAACACGGCATGATGGAGAAGTTAGAAACTCCGGTGGACAGTGGGCAACATGATTTTATATTAGAAAAATTGGAATAAGCTACACCTGCCATTGAAGAGGAGGAAGTGGTTGAAGACTTAGGAGATGCTGACCCTCCATGGGAAAGTCAAGTTATAGAGCCTTTTTTGGAGACATTTGAAACTGATGTTGAGGAGGGTGTACAACCTCCAAGGCATCTCATGATTGAAGACTTTGAAAGGGATAATCAAGAGATGGGTTCGATCATCGATGAATTCTTATCAACATTTGAATCCTCTCCCATTGGACTTGACATGGAGATAAAAGAAGAGGAAGTACAACCTCTCATGCCCTTGGTGAACAATGAATAAGAGATTGAATTGGAAGAAATCTACCAAGAAGAAGAGGTTGATATTGAAGAAGATTGCAAAGAGATGAAAGTTGTCAAAAAAGAGCACAAGGGAGTGGAGCTTGCAAGATCCTTAGAAACACCTCTCCCAAAACCATTACAGTCCAATACAACATTCAAGTGGGTAAAATACTCTTCCTTAACCTTTACTTTCCCACTTGAATATGGGATTCTAGAGACGGATGGTCAACTTAGAGCTCTTTGTGGCATTAAGAGCAAGAAGAAGATGGTTAGTGGTTGGAGTTATCCAGCAAGGTTCAATATGGTTGTATGCTCCAAGTTGAAATGCAAGGTTTGGTGTGAAGCTCAATTGAATGGGTCTTGGAAGTTGTTTGGAGGCTGTAGTGAGAATTTCAATTGTGTGCCACCTGGATGGAATCATGATGATCTACACAAAGACGGGTGCAAAAGCAAGGTTTGGGACCCCGGAATTCATTCTAACAATCAACACTCGTGGGGCCTTGTCACTTGCTTTAACTTGCTTGAAGGCTTTCTGCGCCTAGTTTGGGATCCCGGAGGCTATTGGAAGTATAAACATTGGTGGGGATTCCTGGATCAGTACAATCATAAGCCACCATAACAGGGAACTCACCAAATGTCCAACTTAAGGACTTTAACTAAAAGTGCTAGGTGAGAGACAACCCACCATGGTATGATCGTTCCTTTTCAATTATAATTTTATTTAGTTTTGTTTATTTTTGAGTTTTATTTTATTTCATTGAACCTGGAACTATTCATAACATCTGCATCAGCATCTGCATACTGCATTTTGCATTTTGCATTAAAAAAAACTGAACAGAAAGTTGCGTGGAAACTATGCAGGAAGTGTGCCAATCACACAAGCATAACCACGCGTACGCGTCCCCCACACGTACGCGTCATTTGAGATTTTGGCCCATCATGCGTACGCGTCAATGACGCGCATGCGTGGCCCTAAAAAATCTACGTAAAAGGTGTTTCGGCCGAAAGTTAGGATAGCTTGGTGCTGGCACTGTGCTCGAGGCACAAATCGCATCACGAGAACGCGTCGTGGACGCGTGCGCGTCACTTTCACAATAAGCCCTACCACGCGTGCGCGTGCCTAACACGCACGCGTCATACGACATGTTGGCACACATCCCAAAATAAACAGAGGGCTGTGTGAGTGCCACGTTGCCCTCACGCTAGTAGCACAAACACAGTCACACGTACGCGTGACCGACGCCTACGCGTCGCCCCCCTCAGTGCGCAACCCACGCGTACTGTAACAACCAACAACACTAAGCTTTACGCTTAAGCCGTAAAACAGAGGTGGTGTGGTATTATGACCTCTAAAATAAAATGAGTACACATAATAGCAGAAAAATTATAATATGCTAGGAGCCTTGAAGAATAGAGGAAATAAAAAATCGCGAATATAAAAGTGCAACGATCGAGAAATGAGTTAACTGGCGTGCTAAGAAAGCTATAGCTGTCAAGTGTAAAGTAACCCAAAACAGGAACAGAGAGTCAAAGATACAAAATAACGAGCTCCTGACTCAGCCTGCGAAGTCAAGACTGGCCGGAGAATATACACACATATATACATATATATACATATCCAAAACCCAAATGTACATAAACAAAATCCTGCCTCTCCATACACCTCTAGGAGGATCAAAAAGAATAAGTTATGTGGAGAGATAGCTAAGTACATATATATACATCATAGCATAACAAAATAACCCAGTAACCACTCCGCTTCAAGAGTCCAGACGCCTAACGAGATGCCTCTCGACTTGCATCTGAAAAACAACAACATAGTATGGAATGAGAACCGGAGGTTCTCAGTATGGTAAAGGTGCCACACACATAATATATAAGGTCCTGAGAATGCCAGAGGCAATCTTAGAATGCCGACACTCAGATTGTAGAGCTTAAAGTATTAAACAGAAGCCATAAAAGGTAGTTTAATAAGGATATTTAAACCTAACTTAACTTAACCTTAAATCTAAATTCCCATTCTGCCATACCTCCTTACCTCCAACTCCATCATGCATTTTCACAGACAACTAAACAGACAAAGGCAAGCACAAGAATGTTACAAGTACTGCAGATAACAAATATACATTTAACATGGCAAGTACATTTAGGCACACCCAGTTAATACACACGCAAGCAATTCAAGTAATATGCATATGATGCATGCCTGTCCTATGGCTGATGAGGCTCATCTGTCGGTTATCCAGCCAACCCGACAAGTTTGAATTGTCCTTAGACTGTCCCCCGACGTGCATCCCCAAGAGTCTATGCATAGCTTTATCTCAAATAATCAATATTGCTCAATGGGGGTAACATTCCCGGGACTTTATATAGTGCCCGGTCACACTTACGTCGTAGGGTCAACAGAGTATCGAGTTTTCAACCTGGTACACGTGGTGGCAAGCCACGGCATTTGATCCAGGGAATCTCGTATCTCAGATTATTCAAATTCATAAGCCATATAAATAATTTAATTATAATTCATCAACATCCACATCGTTCTCAACCGCATTTCATTCATCATCATACATTAAACATAATCAATCCTTATCCTTCATTATCACACCTCTCATTCCGTCCATCAATAGTTCCAATTCAAAACATAATTCATTCTTTTCTAAGAATCAAACTTCAAACTGAAAACATACTCATTTTCTTAATAACTCTAAATCAAACCTTATAACCTTTGAATCTAAAACTTTTTAGATAATCATATAAACAAAATCTCTAATTTTTATAAAATTTCGATAGCATCTCCTCTAAAACTCGGACTTTGCCACCCTTTTCGGGTCCAAACCTGCTTTCTTTTCAATTCAACATACCCTTCCTCATCATCATAACAGTCACCATAATAAATCTACCTCAGATCCACAATTATACTCATACAATATTCAAATCCAACAACCAAAATTCAACTAAGGTTCAAAGTTCACTAATCCTAGGCTTCTAACACAAAATACCTCAAATCAATAATTCACCAAATTATTAGTTAATCAACAAGTACCAAACCAACCATGTTCATCAACAATAACATTCAACCATAATTCTCTCCAAATTAACATAACAACATTCCGCATCCAACATTAATAACTAATTATTCAATAAACTTCAACCAAATATATTCATCGACAAATTACCAAACATTAAGCATACACCTGCA
Organism: Arachis hypogaea; assembly: GCF_003086295.3. NCBI lineage: Eukaryota > Viridiplantae > Streptophyta > Magnoliopsida > Fabales > Fabaceae > Arachis > Arachis hypogaea. The sequence continues at coordinate 78,139,863 of NC_092041.1, forward strand.
TTCCAACTTATCCTATGGTCGTCTAGCCTAAGTTTTCACAGAACATTATATATTAAATGCAAGAAACCTAAACCATACCTTGGCCGATTTCCATGTAACGACCAAAGCAAATTATTTAAAACCAAGGCAGCCCCTTCAAAATTCAACTAATCAGCTTCCTCCAAGTTCCAATATTCACAATTTCAAGCTCCAATTATTTATTCACAACCTAATACACATTCATAACACACATATATCCAATTTAATACTCAAAGCTCAAATTCAGAGAAAATAAAATAGAATTATCGTATCCTCACCTTACCCAAGCTTCACATAAGCAAGAGTGAACGTTTTCCTCAAGCTAATTGGATCCTAAAACATCAGAAATCAAAGAAATTCAATATTCCCACTTAAAATTTGAAAATTGGGGGAAGAGAAGGTTGAGAGTGATTAAACAAGTTACCAGTGAAATTGTTCCGGTAGAAACGTAGAGCTCGACGCGGTGAACACGTGGCCACAAACGGTGCGGCGATTGGAGCTCGAATGGAGAAGTTATGGGATTTGGAAATTTATCGTAGGAGGTTCGGGAGTTTTTTCTTCTCCCTGGAGTTCATCGTGATGCAGCAGGAAAAATGAAGAAGAAAGGGGCTTTCGGCTCTTTTAATGTGTTGGTCCGGTTGAACTGACGGCCCAGTTCGAGTCTGGTTCAACCGGTTCGACCCGTTCGGTCCAAACTTGAACCGATTTCTTCGAAATTGGTGTCAAAATTCTCGTTTCGATGAGCTCTATCCTAATTTGATATAATATTCACATTTATAATCCTCCTTATTAAAAACTAATTTATTGACTAATCATCTACTAATTTAACCGAGGTTTACATCCTACCCACCTAATAAAGAATTTTGTCCTCAAAATTCAAATTCAGTTACCTGAAAAGAGATGTGGGTAGTCCTTTCGCATATCTGATTCGAGTTCCCAAGTATGTTCTTCGATACCAGCTCGACTCCAAGCTACTTTTACCAATGACACTTCCTTTCCGCGTAATCGTTTAATATTAGTATCATCAGTTTTCACTGGAATTACTGGAAGTGTTAGATCTTCTCTTACTTGGATTGGTTCTGGTTCTAGAACATGACTTGCGTCAGGAGTGTACTTCCTAAGCTGAGACACATGAAACACGTCGTGCAAATTCAAAAGATATGGCGGTAAGGCAATTCTATAAGCCACTGGCCCAATCCTCTTCAGAATCTCAAAGGGTCCAATATAACGAGGATTCAGTTTCTTAGTCTTAATAGCTCTTCCCACTCCAGTGGTTGGTGTAACTTTCAAAAAGACATGTTCTCCTTCTTCAAATTCCAAAGGCTTTCGCCTCTGATCAGCATAGCTCTTCTGGCGGCTTTGGGCTATAAGCATTCGACTACGAATTTTCTTTATCTGTTCAGTAGTTTCAGCTATCATCTCAGGCCCTAACAAACTTCTTTCTCCAGTTTCATACCAACACAATGGAGATTGACATTTCCTGCCATACAGAGCCTCATACGGAGCCATTCCAATACTCGCATGATAGCTATTATTATAAGCAAATTCTATTAATGGCATATACCGATCCCAGCTTGCTGGCTGATCCAAAACACAAGCCCTTAGCATATCCTCCAAGGTCTGAATAGTTCTCTCTGACTGACCATCTGTTTGAGGGTGATACGTAGTACTCAAACTTAGCTGAGTTCCAAATGCACGCTGAAAAGCTCCCCAGAACCTTGATGTAAAACGAGGATCCCTGTCAGATATAATGGTAGAAGGCACGCCATGCAATCTGACAATCTCTTTAATATACATTCGAGCTAATTCTTCCATTGTACAACTTATTCGGATAGGAAGAAAGTGAGCCGATTTTGTCAGTCGATCCACAACCACCCAAATAGCATCACAACCAGATCGGGTTCTAGGCAAACCTATCACAAAATCCATTGCGATACTCTCCCATTTCCATTGTGGAATCTCTAAAGGGCTGAAGGGTTCCTGATGGTCTCTGATGCTCAATCTTAACCTTCTGACATGTTAAACATTTAGATACATGTAATGCCACATCATTCTTCATCCCTGGCCACCAGAACATCGCTTTCAGATCCTGATACATTTTAGTACTCCCTGGATGAATTGAGAACCCACTCTTATGAGCTTCCTTCAAGATACTTTGTCGCAGGTCTCCAATATCAAGCACAATAATCCGATTCTTGAACCTCCATAAACCATCCTGACCTTTTGACACTCTCCACTGTTTTCCCTGTTCAACTGCTGGTAATACCTTACGTAACGCTTCACTATCTCGATGAGCCTTCAAAAGTTCTAATTTAAAATCACTTGAAATCTGCAACTGACTCAAACACAGGATTCCAGATTCTTCTCTAATTCCCAAATTCAAATCATGAAATGCCCTTAGTAATTCTTCCTCCTGTAGCATCATCCAAGTTGCATATAAAGACTTCCGACTCAAAGCGTTTGCCACAACATTCGCTTTTCCTGGATGATAATTCAATTCAAAATCATAATCTTTCAGAAGCTCCATCCACCTCCTCTGACGCATATTTAACTCTTTCTGCTCAAAAAGATACTTCAAACTCTTATGGTCTGAGAAAACATGAAACTTAACGCCATAGAGGTAGTGCCTCCAGATCTTTAAAGCAAACACAACAGCAGTAAGTTCTAAATCATGTGTCGGATAGTTCATCTCATGCGGCCTTAACTGCCGTGAGGCATACGCCACAACATTCTGGTGCTGCATCAGAACGCACCCTAAACCCTTCAGAGATGCATCACAGTCCACTTCAAACGGTTCACTTGGTTCGGGCAATACCAATACGGGTGCAGTAGTCAATCTGTGCTTCAATTATTGAAAACTCTCCTCACACTCTGGAGTCCAGATAAAAGGCGTATCCTTCCTAGTCAATTTAGTTAAAGGTAAGACGAGCTGTGAAAATTCCTTAATGAATCTGCGATAATACTTCGCCAAACCTAAGAAACTCCTGATCTCTGTCACTGAAGTTGGTCGCTCCCAATTCATCACTGCTTCAACCTTAGCAGGATCCACAGCTATTCCCTGCTTACTCACCACGTGGCCGAGAAACTTCACCTCACTCTTCCAGAACTCGCATTTAGATAACTTAGCGTACAACTTCCTGTCTCTCAGAATTTGCAGCACAGTTTGCAAGTGATCAGTATGTTCCTCTTTAGTCTTAGAATAAACAAGAATGTCATCAATGAAGACAATAACAAACTTGTCCAGATACGGTCGGAAAATCCTGTTCATATAATCCATAAATACTGCCGGGGCATTAGTTAACCCAAAAGACATTACTGTATATTCATAATGACCATAACGGGTTCTGAAAGCGGTTTTCGGAATATCCTCGTCTCTAACCCTTATCTGATGATAACCGGATCGCAGATCAATCTTAGAAAACACACCGGCACCCTGTAACTGATCCATTAGATCATCGATTCTAGGCAACGGATATTTATTCTTCACAGTGATTTTATTCAATTGCCGATAGTCGACACACAGCCGCATACTCCCATCCTTCTTCTTTACCAGTAACACTGGCGCTCCCCACGGAGAAACACTTGGTCGGATAAAATGCTTACCCAACAAATCTTCCAGCTGAACTTTCAATTCAGCCATTTCTAAAGGTGACATCCTATAAGGAGTAATCGAAATTGGACCGGATCCAGGTACCAACTCGATTGCAAATTCAATCTCTCGGTTAGGTGGGAATTCATTAATATCATCCGGAAACACATCTGAAAATTCACATACAACCAGAATCTGCTCTAAACTCTGATTATCACCTGATACTCCCGTAGTTAATAACATAATACCCTGACATTCAGTTCTAGAAGAGTTTACTATCATAGAATTCAAATAGTAACTATTCACCACAACCGGTGCTTCTGACCCTTCCGGCATAAACTGTACTGACTTCTCGGAACAATCAAGCAAAACATGATTCTTGGATAACCAATCCAATCCCAAAATGAGATCAAGACCAGTCATAGGCAAACAAATCAAATCATGCACAAATTCACGCTGTTGTACTCGAAAGAGAACTTGTGGACATCCTATCCTAGTCACCATAGCTTCATGAGTAGCATTATATATTTTCAAATCATAACCTAAAACCACCATTCTCAATCCTAACTCATGGGCCTTTTCAAATGCAATAAATGAATGACTTGCTCCTGAATCAAATAAAGCATTTAAGATTTTACCAGCCATTTCACAATTACCTCTAATAAGTGTCCCAGATCCCTCAGCACCTATGGTAGAAGTGGTGTATACTCTCCCTGGCTGCTGCACCCTACCAGTCTCATACTTCTTCTTCTCTGGGCAATTACTGGCTATATGCCCGGGCTGTCCACAGGAATAGCATACTCCAAGTCCTAATCTGCACGGAACTCCAGGATGATACTTTCCACACTTCTGACAATTCAGATCCTGCTGTGGCTGCTTCCCAAACCTTCTTCCTTGATTAACATTGGTATTCAACCTTCTGTAATTACTTGACCCTGAGTCTGCTGCGGAACAAAGCCTCCACGCTTGAAATTCCTACCTCTCGGAGCAAAATTCCTCCCTGAAGGCCTCTGAAAAGGCACCTTCAAACTTCCTTTCTATGTTGCCGCCTTCCTCACACAATCCTCAGCCACCCTACTCTTATTCACCAATTCAGAAAAGACCCTGATCTCCATTGGGGCAACGAAGCTCAGAATATCGCTCCGAAGACCTCCTTCAAACTTAATACACTTCCATTCAGCAAAATCTTCTGGTGCCCCTTGACAGATACGAGAAAAACGACACAACTCCTCAAACTTACTAGTATACTCAGCAACAGTCATCTGTCCCTGTTTTAACTACATTAATTCAAGTTCTTTGGCATTTCTGGCTGAATTAGGAAAATATTTCTTATAGAACTCTGTCCGGAAAACCTCCCAAGGAATCGCAGCACCATCAGGATGCAGGATACGTCGTGTTCCCTGCCACCAATACTGAGCTTCACCTTGCAACTGATAAATTCCAAATTCAACCCATTGCTCTTCAGGAACCTGTTGTGCCTGTAACGCCCTTTCCATAGCCTGAATCCAATTATCTCCGTCAGTGGGATTTGAGGTTCCCCTGAAGGTCGGAGGATGAACTTTCAGAAATGTAGCAAGTGTCATAGGACCGTCCTCATCATTATTATTCCCATGATTACCCTGATTTATCTGATTACCCAGTGCCTCGGCTGTCGCCTGCATAGCTGCAGCCATATTTCCTAGGGCAGCCATAAAGTCTACTGGATCAGTCCCTATGGGGGCAGGAGTAACGGTGCCTGTCCTACCTCTACCTCGCCCGCGACCGCGTCCGCGAGTCGACATCTGGTCCCTATACACACCAAACAAGTGATATTAAGTTGATCAGTCTCAATATCGCAGGTCTAATGCTTTAAGTTCCAAATGCATGCTCACAAACGTTTATGCCATATATATCAGTCAGATATCCTAATAGCACATAAACAGATATACAGAGAATGCACAGAAGTACAATCAATTCGTCTTTCAGGCTCTATAGGAACGAACTGCTCTGATACCATAATGTAACACCCTACCACACTAAGCTTTACACTTAAGCCGTAAAACAGAGGTGGTGTGGTATTACGACCTCTAAAATAAAATGAGTACACATAATAGCAGAAAAATTATAATATGCTAGGACCCTTGAAGAATAGAGGAAATAAAAAATCGTGAATATAAAAGCGCAACGCTCGAGAAATGAGTTAACTGGCGTGCTAAGAAAGCTACAGCTGTCAAGTGTAAAGTAACCCAAAACAGGAACAGAGAGTCAAAGATACAAAATAACGAGCTCCTGCTCACCCTGCGAAGTCAAGACTGGCCGGAGAATATACACACATATATACATATATATACATATCCAAAACCCAAATGTACATAAACAAAATCCTGCCTCTCCATACACCTCTAGGAGGATCAAAAAGAATAAGTTATGTGGAGAGATAGCTAAGTACATATATATACATCATAGCATAACAAAATAACCCAGTAACCACTCCGCTTCAAGAGTCCAGACGCCTAACGAGATGCCTCTCGACTTGCATCTGAAAAACAACAACATAGTATGGAATGAGAACCGGAGGTTCTCAGTATGGTAAAGGTGCCACACACATAATATATAAGGTCCTGGGAATGCCAGAGGCAATCCTAGAACGCCGACACTCAGATTGTAGAGCTTAAAGTATTAAACAGAAGCCATAAAAGGTAGTTTACTAAGGATATTTAAACCTAATTTAACTTAACCTTAAATCTAAATTCCCATTCTGCCATACCTCCTTACCTCCAACTCCATCATGCATTTTCACAGACAACTAAACAGACAAAAGCAAGCACAAGAAGGTTACAAGTACTGCAGATAACAAATATACATTTAACATGGCAAGTACATTTAGGCACACCCAGTTAATACACACGCAAGTAATTCAAGTAATATGCATATGATGCATGCCTGTCCTATGGCTGATGAGGCTCATCTGTCGGTTATCCAGCCAACCCGACAAGTCTGAATTGTCCTTAGACTGTCCCCCGACGTGCATCCCTAAGAGTCTATGCATAGCTTTATCTCAAATAATCAATATTGCTCAATGGGGGTAACATTCCCAGGAATTTATATAGTGCCCGGTCACACTTACGTCGTAGGGTCAACAGAGTATCGAGTTTTCAACCTGGTACACGTGGTAGCAAGCCACGGCATTTGATCCAGGGAATCTCGTATCTCAGATTATTCAAATTCATAAGCCATATAAATAATTTAATTATAATTCATCAACATCCACATCGTTCTCAACCGCATTTCATTCATCATCATACATTAAACATAATCAATCCTTATCCTTCATTATCACACCTCTCATTCCATCCATCAATAGTTCCAATTCAAAACATAATTCATTCTTTTCTAAGAATCAAACTTCAAACTGAAAACATACTCATTTTCTTAATAACTCTTAAATCAAACCTTATAACCTTTGAATCTAAAACTTTTTAGATAATCATATAAACAAAATCTCTAATTTTTATAAAATTTCGATAGCATCTCCTCTAAAACTCGGACTTTGCCACCCTTTTCGGGTCCAAACCTGCTTTCTTTTCAATTCAACATACCCTTCCTCATCATCATAATAGTCACCATAATAAATCTACCTCAGATCCACAATTATACTCATACAATATTCAAATCCAACAACCAAAATTCAACTAAGGTTCATAGTTCACTAATCCTAGGCTTCTAACACAAAATACCTCAAATCAATAATTCACCAAATTATTAGTTAATCAACAAGTACCAAACCAACCATGTTCATCAACAATAACATTCAACCATAATTCTCTCCAAATTAACATAACAACATTCACCATCCAATATTAATAACTAATTATTCAATAAACTTCAACCAAATATATTCATCGACAAATTACTAAACATTAAGCATACACCTGCATTCCAACTTATCCTATGGTCGTCTAGCCTAAGTTTTCACAGAACATTATATATTAAATGCAAGAAACCTAAACCATACCTTGGCCGATTTCCATGTAACGACCAAAGCAAATTATTTAAAACCAAGGCAGCCCCTTCAAAATTCAACTAATCAGCTTCCTCCAAGTTCCAATATTCACAATTTCAAGCTCCAATTATTTCTTCACAACCTAATACACATTCATAACACACATATATCCAATTTAATACTCAAAGCTCAAATTCAGAGAAAATAAAATAGAATTATCGTATCCTCACCTTACCCAAGCTTCACATAAGCAAGAGTGAACGTTTTCCTCAAGCTAATTGGATCCTAAAACATCAGAAATCAAAGAAATTCAATATTCCCACTTAAAATTTGAAAATTGGGGGAAGAGAATGTTGAGAGTGATTAAAAAAGCTACCAGTGAAATTGTTCCGATAGAAACGTAGAGCTCGACACAGTGAACACGTGGCCACAAACGGTGCGGCGATTGGAGCTCGAACGGAGAAGTTATGGGATTTGGAAATTTATCGTAGGAGGTTCGGGAGTTTTTTCTTCTCCCTGGATTTCATCATGATGCAGCAGGAAAAATGAAGAAGAAAGGGGCTTTCGGCTCTTTTAATGTGTTGGTTCGGTTGAACCGACGGTAGTAACACCCTAATATTCAAATCCTTATGCTCGAGTCATAAGTCAATGATATTACGGTGGTACGACTCTCAAGTGGATTTTTTATATATAAATATAGGTAATTTCGAAAGGAGTATTAATCGAGAAGCCTGAAAAGAGTAGAAATAAAATCGCGAAGACGTATCACTCACGTTTCGACATCGAAAAGATAAAACGTGAAGCCGAAAGCGATATACGGACAAGGCATAAAGGAGATTAAGAGATAGATAACAGATAGATATATATAACATAAGTAAATAGCCACTAGTCGCGACCCGCGAAGTTTAGGCCGGCTAGGGTACAGTATGAAAGTAGTTGACAACAGTATATCCTAATTTCTCCCAAAGGAAACACAAGAGCCTCTATAGGGAAGTTCAAAAGAGTTCAATACATAATATAATCTCTTCAAAACAAGGATGGAGATATTCTAAGCAAAACACAAAGTAGAGAAAATAAAGATCTTCGCCGTCACTCAGACGAACCACAGCTCACTTTTGAGCACCTGGACCTGTATCTGAAAAACAAGAGATATATACGGAATGAGAACCCCGAGCCCATGGGTTCCCAGTCCGGTAAAAGTGTCAAATAAATACAACGCACTGCAATAAAAACTCACTAAGCATCTTAAACTCCTTTTCACCAAGTATCCAGCCTAGATTCTCACTAATCCATAAATAAGCATTTGTCGTAAGGGGATACTAAATCTAGTTCATGTTACACATGTTTCCCAACTCGCTGATTCTTCCACGAATCAGACTCAGAATCATAAGCAAAACCATCACCAGTTGTTCTGCCTCAGCAACTCTATATCAATACATCATATCCTCGCCTGGAGCTAGTGAAATCACATCACTACGTCTACCCAGGGAGCTCAAATTATCTCATTCAAAAATCATCATCATCATGCAATCGCATTATCAATTCATCTCATCAAGAATAGCCCCCAACATCCACCGACACCAACATGAGAGATCTCTCAGTTGTACAAACACAAGCAATACAGACAAGTAATACACAAATAAGGTACAAGTAGAACAAGTAGCACGTAATCAGGTAACATAGCATATATGATATAGAAATCCAAAACAAATAGGCAAACCCAAACAATTCAAACATATGCAAATGATGTATGCCTGCCCTATGGCTGATGATATCATCTGTCGGTTATATAGCCAACCTGACATGTCCTGGTAGCTAACCATTGGACAGAAACACCCCTTGCGAAGCAAGTAGGTTTGAGCTACAACCCCCTTGCTACTACCCGCTCAACCCAGAGCCAGTGGAACAACCACTACTGCGGCTACTACCCAGGTGGGTGTTTAAAAGCTCAACCTGGAGCGAGTGGATTCACCACTACTGCCGCTACTACCCAGGCGTCACAATCTCTGACCTGGAGCAAGTGGGACGAACCACAACCCTTGCTACTGCCCAGGTATCTTAAGCATTAACCCGGAGCAAGCGGGACGAACCACAACCCTTGCTACTGCCCAGGTATCTTAAGCATTAACACGGAGCAAGCGGGACGAACCACAACCCTTGCTACTGCCCAGGTATCTTAAACGTATTTTCATTCAATCTCAGTTCATATTATCAATCCTCATTGTTATCAAATCTCAAACATTAACCTGGAGCAAGTGGGATGAACCACAACCCTTACTACTACCCAGGTATCACAAATACATTCATTCAAAACTCCATAATTAAACTCATTTGTCATAAACATCCTTTTTCGTCTCATACCCGGAGCAAGTGGACAACGCCACTGCCTACTACCTGGGGTTACACATCACATTTCAACATCTTCCATTACTATCCATTTAACACATTCATTCATTAATCATATATGCATTTATACTCAGCCATAATCAATAATGGCTTTGCCGTATCCCGGCAATAACTCAGCCATCCGGCTCATGGTTCAATCAAGAACCAGCCATTTATCAATAAATATAGCCCTTCGGCTCATGGCATACACGGTACTTCCGCCATCATCCTCCATATCTCATATAATCATCGTTGATCATCATTGATCATAACTTTTCCCCTTGCTTCACTCGCGAATTACCACATCCCCTAACTTTTTTCTCATTGATAGGCATATCATAATGATTTAATACATGAGGGGTGAGATCGGAGGCTTAGAAGTATGAGATTTAGTTTTTAAAACTCAAAAATCAACTTTGGGATGAAAACAGGGCCACGCGTACGCATACTCCACGCGCATGCGTGGATGGCCACAAAGCTCATCGACGCTTAAGCGTCATACACGCAGACGCGTGGATTGAAACACAGCCAGACGACGCGTACGCGTCAACCACGCGTACGCGTGGGTGCATTTGCACCCCAGGCACAACTCTGGCACAACTCTCGGGAAAATGGCTGGGCATTGGGTGCAGCGCATCGACGCGCACGCGTACACCACGCGCACGCGTGGATGGTGCCTTCTCAAAGAACGACGCGTACGCGCCAAGTGCGCCTACGCGTGGAGGGTCATTCTGCTAAAAAAAAATTTCTAAGTTAAAAGCTGCAGAATTCACAGATTCAACCCCCAATCTTCCGACGGACATAACTTTCTCAATTTAAATCGTTTTTCACCCGTTCTTCGAACGGCATGGACATCCCGGATCCAATTTCATTTCTAAACAGATTTGGCACAAAACAGAGATCCATAGTCCAAGTTATGTCCCGTCAAAGTATGCCCAAAAACCATGTTTTTCATATAAAACCACAAAGTGCCATTTTCAAAACAAGTCATTTTCAACTCTTTTCAAAATCAACCAAAACATGCTAGTTTCAACCCTTTTTGAAATCAATCAAAATATACCAAAATCAACATCAAGCCTCCTCAACTCATACATTAATACTTTACCACGATTTACAAAACCACCATACAACCATTTTTACCCATTTCAAACAAATGGCTAAATTACAAACATATCAACATGTCATACATCCTTCCTCATCCCAATTTCCAACAATACTATTTCCAATCAACCATCATTATACATGATCAATATCATACTCACTATCACGTGGTTTCACCCCCAAATCAACCTTAATCATTCCTCAAGCATATATCACAACATACACATCTCTCATGCATTATCATACCATCAAGGCATCAATAATCATACTCACATACATGACCACATAATATATCTCAACCAAAATCCAACATACTTCATCTATACAATTTCACCCAAAATTACCAATTTCCACACTTCAACTCCTCAAACCTCAATATTCAATAACCAACCCAATCATTCATATATTCATTATCTGAAATTCATCCAATCACTTGTGTCATCATACAATGCACACATTAACTTACCTTCCTTACCTCTTTCCGGCCTCCGACCCAAAATTTACGGCCTCCGGCCCAATTTCACAATTTAAATGCATAAATCACAAATCAATACTCATTACCCAAAACATCAAATTTTTAATACACCAAGCATACAAGGCCACACAATTCTCAACCCAATCATTAATTCACATTACATACCAACTATGCATATTAGCACCAACCATTTACACAATCCAAACTTAATCCTAGGGGCATCTAGCCTAGGAATTCTCATCACACCGCACGGTACTTAAATGAAACTTAAACCGTACCTCTTGTAGCCAAATCAATTGAGCCTCTTCTTTGGAAGTCTCCACCAACCTTAGCCCTAAGCCTCACCAAAGCTCCTCAAGCAACACCAATCTCCCAATTGTGCACCAAAACCATCAAATGCACTAACATAACCAATATCACATTCATACATCAACCTAGGGCTCATAAAGATGATAAATCACAAGGGTTTGAGCACTTCTTACCTCAGCCCATATGAAGTAGGGATAGAACCCACTTAGAATCCATGTTGGAGTATCCCTAAACACCCAAAATCACAAGATTTCAACACTAACTTCCCAAAAACGTGTAACAGTGGGGAATTTTGAAAACTGGGCAGAGATAAATGGAATACTCACCACAAAACTTAGATAGAAATGTAGAGGATGAGAAGAGCGATGCTTGACCGCAAACGGCTCGTCAATCGGAGCTCCGTAGCTCAAGTTATGGTGGTTTGAAGATCAAAGAGAGTTAGGTTTTCTCTCTTCTCTTCTCTCTCCCAATTTCAGCGCCCAACACCCCTTCTTTAGGGCAAAATGAGCTGAAATACTCATAACTAATGTTTATATATGTTGGGTCTTGGGCCCACTTAGGCCTAGTTCACTTATTTTTGTCCGTTGGCCCAATTTTGGACCAAAACCTTTAAAATTAGCGCTCTAAATCGCACTTCAAATATTTCTACCTCCCCTAATTATAATTCCTCATTTCTTAATCTTATTTACTCATAATAATTTTCTCAGCTGCAGTACCAGACAGATCTCAGCCAGTACTTCCGGTCAAAATTTCACTGCGCGCTTTTACGCAGAAAACTATGTTTTCCGACTCGAAAAAATTCTCTAAATCCAAATATCATATTGAAATCATCAAATTCCAATTGTCAAATCTTCCAACCATATTCGCTCCTACTTAACTCATTATTTAATTAATTTCGGTTAGACTGGGTATTACATTCTACCCCCTAACAGAAATTTTCGCCCTCGAAAATTCTATCCATCACTACGAGTACGCGAGCATAGTCTGCCTTTATATCAAACGCATAACAGTTCCAAGGTCCTTTTTACTCTGCGCGCTTCCGTTGCTGCGCTCTAATTTCTCTATTCCTGAGGGTCTCGGTCGTTCGTTCAACGCTGACCAACAGCCTCGTTCCTTACTTTTACCGTCTCATCAACTCACACCCTATTAAATCTCAAATCATGTCATCAATAATATTGCCATCATCGTTAATCATAGCCATCATCCCACGTCACTATAATCAATCAAAGCTTTCTTCATTTTTTTTAGAATTCAATGAGTTTGGACTAACAAGCTGACAAACTCTTATGAATCCGCTTTCCTTTACTAATCTATAAAAGTTTTCGAGACACATCTCTTTTGTTGAAGTTACTCAGATCAAAAATCATTTTCAAAAATATAACCAACACTCCTTCAAATTCTTGAAAAAAAAAATTCAACAGCACCTCCCTAAAAATTGGAGTTTACCACCCGTCATGGGTTCCCTCAAACCAATCTCAGTACCGCATCAGTATTGCAATTTAAAGGTTTCCAAACGATTCCTCTGAAACCGATCATTACAAATCTTGATCTAAATCCAAGGTCGCCGTGACCAAACATCATAGCACTCATCTCTCGAACACGACAACTTGCACTCAATCATCATCTAAATCCGACTATGCATCAATGATAATTTCCTCATCCATTTCAGAACCATTAAGGCTCACAGTCGCAATTAATTCCAATTATTGAGAATCAGTATCTGTATAAGCTCACTAAACTTTTAAGTACTCAAAGCATAAAGCATTTCTAATCATACCCCACTTTTCCTTATTATTACCATACTATGCTAACGCTTTTAGCAAGCTTCCGCTATGCCACTTTGATTTCTCGTCAAGTATTAGCTCCATCACTTATTTCCTCAAGTACCCAACCACAACTTAGCATGACTGGCATTTCAAATCAACGTTTCCAAATCCATCATTTAGGACCATTCCTTATCTATTTAAATCAAAGGAACTAAAAGTCACGAGTTCAATCCGTTTCACCAAAAATCCAGAAATTAACCAACTATATAACAAACACAACACATCATTCTCAACAGAAAATCATTTACATCACAGGCATTTATCCATTTGTATTAAGGCAAATCCTTACTCGGACCATCCAGTTTGCTTCTCAGTCTAATATTAAGCTTGACATTCCCAATTTTACTATATAGGCGGTATTATAAAATCACGCACTGTCCTTTAAGCTTGATGATAATAATTACCTCAATCTTACTGTCGCAATCGGCCCGCATCCTGACTCTCTCCTTGTTGGCAATTTCTTGATACATGCCCTGGTAACCCGCACTTGTAACATACACCTAACCCCAATCGGCACGGCCTATTTGGGTGATGACTTCCACATCTTTGACAGCTCGAAACATCAGAAGAAGTCACTGTTCGCTTTCCCTTACCGTTTCTTTGGGACTCCTTACTCGTTGCAAAGTTATTCCGTCCTTGGGGAAAGTGTTGTATGTATCCTCTTTCCTTAAACTCTCGACCCCTTGGTGCAAATCCTTGGCTGTGCTCTCTATGACTTCCTTTCTCTGCAACCATCCTCTTCACACACTCTTCAGCAATTCTGCTCTTATTCACCAACTCTGAAAAAGTTCGGATCTCCATTGGTCCCACTGAACTCAAGATGTCGCTCCGGAGCCCTCCTTCATACTTAATGCATTTCCATTCCTCGAAGTCTCCCGGAGCTCCCTGACACATGCAGAAAAACCTGAATAGCTCCTCAAATTTGTCTGTATACTCAGATACAGACATAGCACCTTGCTTCAACTGTAGTAACTCCAATTCCCTGGCTGTCCTGGCGGAATTTGGAAAGTACTTCTTATAGAATTCCACCTGGAAGGCATCCCAAGTGATAAGATCATTCCCCTGTTGTAGGAGACGTCGAGCCCCTTGCCACAAATGCGATGCTTCCCCCGTGAGCAGATAGGTAGCAAATTCAACACACTGCTCCTCGGGTACTAATTGCGCTTGCAACGCTCGCTCCATAGCCTGAAACCAGGTATCGGCCTCAGTCGGATTGGTGGTTCCCTTGAACTTAGGTGGGTTAACCTTTAAGAAAGTTGCCGGTGTCATTGGGCCCTGAGCTTCCCTTCCGCCATTGCCATTATTGTTTATCTGTTGCCCAAGGGCCTCCGCATTGGCCTGCATAGCAGCAGCCATATTCTCCAACGTCGCCATAAGGTTTACCGGGTTATTCGGGTTGATTTCCGGTTCCTGTGTACTAGTACGATCTCTCTCACGTCCCCGACCGGGTCCACGAGGCGCCATCTGGTTCCTATACACACCAAACAATTGATATCAAGTTGATCAGTCTCAATATCGGAAGTATAGTGCTTCAAAGTACCAAAGGTACACTCATGGACTTCATGCCAGATGTATCGGTTAGATACCCTAACTAGCACAGGCACAAACTCAGAGTATGCATTGAAGCATAAGCAGTTCCATCCCTCAGGCTCACGAGGACGAACTGCTCTGATGCCATAATGTAACTCCCTAATATTCAAATCCTTATGCTCGAGTCATAAGTCAATGATATTACGGTGGTACGACTCTCAGGTGGATTTTTTATATATAAATATAGGTAATTTCGAAAGGAGTATTAATCAAGAAGCCTGAAAAGAGCAGAAATAAAATCGCGAAGACGTATCACTCACGTTTTGATATCGAAAAGATAAAACGTGAAGCCGAAAGCGATATACGGACAAGGCATAAAGGAGATTAAGAGATAGATAACAGATAGATATATATAACATAAGTAAATAGCCACTAGTCGTGACCCGCGAAGTTTAGGCCGGCTAGGGTACAATATGAAAGTAGTTGACAACAGTATATCCTAATCTCTCCCAAAGGAAACACAAGAGCCTCTATAGGCAAGTTCAAAAGAGTTCAATACATAATATAATCTCTTCAAAACAAGGATGGAGAGATTCTAAGCATAACACAAAGTAGAGAAAATAAAGATCTTCGCCGTCTCTCAGACGAACCACAGCTCACTTTTGAGCACCTGGACCTGTATCTGAAAAACAAGAGATATATACGGAATGAGAACCCCAGGCTCATGGGTTCCCAGTACGGTAAAAGTGCCAAATAAATACAATGCACTGTAATAAAAACTCACTAAGCATCTTAAACTCTTTTTCACCAAGTATCCAGCCTAGATTCTCACTAATCCATAAATAGGCATCTGTCGTAAGGGGATACTAAATCTAGTTCATGTTACACATGTTTCCCAACTCGCTGATTCTTCCACGAATCAGACTCAGAATCATAAGCAAAACCATCACCAGTTGTTCTGCCTCAGCAACTCTATATCAATACATCATACCCTCGCCTGGAGCTAGTGAAATCACATCACTACGTCTACCCAGGGGGCTCAAATTATCTCATTCAAAAATCATCATCATCATGCAATCGCATTATCAATTCATCTCATCAAGAATAGCCCCCAACATCCACCGACACTAACATGAGAGATCTCTCAGTTGTACAAACACAAGCAATACAGACAAGTAATACACAAATAAGGTACAAGTAGAACAAGTAGCACGTAATCAGGTAACATAGCATATATGATATAGAAATCCAAAACAAATAGGCAAACCCAAACAATTCAAACATATGCAAATGATGTATGCCTGCCCTATGGCTGATGATATCATCTGTCGGTTATATAGCCAACCTGACATGTCCTGGTAGCTAACTATTGGACAAAAACACCCCTTGCGAAGCAAGTAGGTTTGAGCTACAACCCCCTTGCTACTACCCGATCAACCCAGAGCCAGTGGAACAACCACTACTGCGGCTACTACCCAGGCGGGTGTTTAAAAGCTCAACCTGGAGCGAGTGGATTCACCACTACTGCCGCTACTACCCAGGCGTCACAATCTCTGACCTGGAGCAAGTGGGACGAACCACAACCCTTGCTACTGCCCAGGTATCTTAAGCATTAACCCGGAGCAAGCGAGACGAACCACAACCCTTGCTACTGCCCAGGTATCTCAAACGTATTTTCATTCAATCTCAATTCATATTATCAATCCTCATTGTTATCAAATCTCAAACATTAACCTGGAGCAAGTGGGATGAACCACAACCCTTACTACTACCCAGGTATCACAAATACATTCATTCAAAACTCCATAATTAAACTCATTTGTCATAAACATCCTTTTTCGTCTCATACCCGGAGCAAGTGGACAACGCCACTGCCTACTACCTGGGGTTACACATCACATTTCAACATCTTCCATTACTATCCATTTAACACATTCATTCATTAATCATATATGCATTTATACTCAGCCATAAGCAATAATGGCTTTGCCGTACCCCGGCAATAACTCAGCCATCCGGCTCATGGTTCAATCAAGAACCAGCCATTTATCAATAAATATAGCCCTTCGGCTCATGGCATACACGGTACTTCCGCCATCATCCTCCATATCTCATATAATCATCGTTGATCATCATTGATCATAACTTTTCCCCTTGCTTCACTCGCGAGTTACCACATCCCCTAACTCTTTTCTCATTGATAGGCATATCATAATGATTTAATACATGAGGGGTGAGATCGGAGGCTTAGAAGTATGAGATTTAGTTTTTAAAACTCAAAAATCAACTTTGAGATGAAAACAGGGCCACGCGTACGCGTACTCCACACGCACGCGTGGATGGCCACAAAGCTCATCGACGCGTATGCGTCATACACGCGGACGCGTGGATTGAAACACAGCCAGATGACGCGTACGCGTCAGCCACGCGTACGCGTGGGTGCATTTGCGCCCCAGGCACAACTTTGGCACAACTCTCGGGAAAATGGCTGGGCATTGGGTGCAGCGCATCGACGCGCACGCGCACACCACGCGCACGCGTGGATGGTGCCTTCTCGAAGAACGACGCGTACGCGCAAAGTACGCCTACGCGTGGAGGGTCATTCTGCTAAAAAAAATTTCTAAGTTTAAAGCTGCAGAATTCACAAATTCAACCCCCAATCTTCCGACGGACATAACTTTCGCAATTTAAATCATTTTCACCCGTTCTTCGAACGGCATGGACATCCCGGATCCAATTTCATTTCTAAACAGATTTGGCACAAAACAGAGATTCGTAGTCCAAGTTATGTCCCGTCAAAGTATGCCCAAAAACCATGTTTTTCATATAAAACCACAAAGTGCCATTTTCAAAACAAGCCATTTTCAACACTTTTCAAAATCAACCAAAACATGCTAGTTTCAACCCTTTTTGAAATCAATCAAAATATACCAAAATCAACATCAAGCCTTCTCAACTCATACATTAATACTTTACCACGATTCACAAAACCACCATACAACCATTTTTACCCATTTCAAACAAATGGCTAAATTACAAACATATCAACATGTCATACATCCTTCCTCATCCCAATTTCCAACAATACTATTTCCAATCAACCATCATTATACATGATCAATATCATACTCACTATCATGTGGTTTCACCCCCAAATCAACCTTAATCATTCCTCAAGCATATATCACAACATACACATCTCTCATGCATTATCATACCATCAAGGCATCAATAATCATACTCACATACATGACCGCATAATATATCTCAACCAAAATCCAACATACTTCATCTATACAATTTCACCCAAAATTACCAATTTCCACACTTCAACTCCTCAAACCTCAATATTCAATAACCAACCCAATCATTCATATATTCATTATCTGAAATTCATCCAATCACTTGTGTCATCATACAATGCACACATCAACTTACCTTCCTTACCTCTTTCCGGCCTCCGGCCCAAAATTTACGGCCTCCGGCCCAATTTCACAATTTAAATGCATAAATCACAAATCAATACTCATTACCCAAAACATCAAATTTTCAATACACCAAGCATACAAGGCCACACAATTCTCAACCCAATCATTAATTCACATTACATACCAACTATGCATATTAGCACCAACCATTTACACAATCCAAACTTAATCCTAGGGGCATCTAGCCTAGGAATTCTCATCACACCGCACGGTACTTAAATGAAACTTAAACCGTACCTCTTGTAACCAAATCAATTGAGCCTCTTCTTTGGAAGTCTCCACCAACCTTAGCCCTAAGCCTCACCAAAGCTCCTCAAGCAACACCAATCTCCTAATTGTGCACCAAAACCATCAAATGCACTAACATAACCAATATCACATTCATACATCAACCTAGGGCTCATAAAGATGATAAATCACAAGGGTTTGAGCACTTCTTACCTCAGCCCATATGAATTAGGGATAGAACCCACTTAGAATCCATGTTGGAGTATCCCTAAACACCCAAAATCACAAGATTTCAACACTAACTTCCCAAAAACGTGTAACAGTGGGGAATTTCGAAAATTGGGCAGAGATGAATGGAATACTCACCAAAAAACTTAGATAGAAATGTAGAGGATAAGAAGAGCGACGCGTGGCCGCAAACGGCTCGTCAATCGGAGCTCCGTAGCTCAAGTTATGGTGGTTTGAAGATCAAAGAGAGTTAGGTTTTCTCTCTTCTCTTCTCTCTCCCAATTTCAGCGCCCAACACCCCTTCTTTAGGGCAAAATGAGCTGAAATACTCATAACTAATGTTTATATATGTTGGGTCTTGGGCCCACTTAGGCCCAGTTCACTTATTTTTGTCCGTTGGCCCAATTTTGGACCAAAACTTTTAAGATTAGCGCTCTAAATCGCACTTCAAATATTTCTACCTCCACTAATTATAATTCCTCATTTCTTAATCTTATTTACTCATAATCAATTTTCTCAGCTGCAGTACCAGACAGATCTTAGCCAGTACTTCCGGTCAAAATTCCACTGCGCGCTTTTATGCAGAAAACTATGTTTTCCGACTCGGAAAAATTCTCTGAATCCAAATATCATATTGAAATCATCAAATTCCAATTGTCAAATCTTTCAACCATATTCGCTCCTACTTAACTCATTATTTAATTAATTTCGGTTAGACCGGGTATTACAACGGCCCGGTTCGAGTTCGGTTTAACCGGTTCGACACGTTCGGTCCAATCTTGGACCGATTTCTTCGAAATTGGTGTCAAAATTCTCGTTTCGATGAGATCTATCCTAATTTGATATAATATTCACATTTATAATCCTCCTTATTAAAAACTAATTTATTGACTAATTATCTACTAATTTAACCGGGGTTTACACGTACGCGTCGTACGCGCAACACACCCAGAAACCTGCACAACCTTGTTTTCTTATCTTATCTCCGAATCCTAATTTCCTTCTCTCTTTTTTCTTCTTCTTTCTTTCCTTTCTTCACTCTTTTCTTCTTCTTATCATATTTTCTTCACCTCCTATTCTCCATTACCTCTCTTTCTCACCTTCTTCCCATGGTCCTTTCTTTCTATTTTCTTTTTCTTCTTCTTTTTAATTCTTTTTGCATTATTATAATTGGTGTTAGAAATCTAAATTGGGTGATTATTTTCCTATAATTGTTTGTGGATTATTAAGGAATTTTTTGACAATTATTATTAATTATTTTTGGATTGCTTACACGCTTTCAGTTTTAATTCTTTCCTTATCATATTAAACATGCATACTAAGTGTTTGTAAAAAAGCCCGTATGGCATTGTGTATTCTTCATTATTCTATCCTTCTACTCTAAGGCCTGTTTTTCACAAAACCCTTTCCATATTAATTAAATATAATTGTCAATACAAACATTATTGTTAGTTTCTTACGACTGATAATACATTTTGGCTTTTAATGCTTGATCTATGCTACTCATGCCTTTGCCAGCATGCCAATAATCATCTTGCATTTAATTGCCTCAATTTATCATGATATATTTCCATTGATATCCTAATTTCATGGAGTCGTGACCATGTGTTAACGACATTCTTCTTTACTTTGGCATGATTATCACTCGTACTGCCCTCTCTCTTGCTCTATCCCTTTGACTTCATGTCCCTTTCTCTTCTCCCTTTTCAGGATGGCCACCAGGAAGGGTAAAGAGAAAGACTCTACAACGAGCACCAGCTGAGGAACCACAACCCCTGCCCACCTGCACATCTTTGCATGCACCGAGGACGGTGCAATCTTTAAGTGTGGGGAGGTCGATACCGATCTCCATGGGTTAGTTACTCTTCTATCTCAACACCAGTGTTTTATTTTCTTTGTTTGTTCATTGCTGCATTTGCATATTTTCTTGATTTTGTGCATATTTTACCACTTGGTTGAAGTAACATTTTCTTTTTCAAGAAACTTTTTATAGCATTTCACTAATTTGAATTAAACTTTTTGAAAAACTTGTTTGAAGAAATTTTATTTTGGAACATGGTTTAGAGCTCGAACACAAAAAACCCGTAAGATTTTGAGCCTATTTAAATTGGTTGCATTTTATCAACCAATATTTTATTTTTGATGTGTGTTTTTCTCTCTAAAATTGTGATCTTTGTCTTGCTTAAATCTATATTTCCATTATTTGATGTATGCATGCACTTATATGATTGAGGCCTTGTTTCACTAAGCTTACGTACCCATATGGCCTTACCTTTTATTATCCTTTGCAAACTAATGTTAAGCCTATTTTACCCTTTTGTTCTTTACTTTACCTCATCACTAACTCTAAGCAGAAAATAATAATGTCCTTAATTTAAATCCTTGATTAGTTTAGACTAGTGAGAGTGCTCATGAATTAAGTGTGGGAAAAGTGGGTTTGGAAACGTTTGGTTTGAGAATTGAGTATGTTAGATTTTCTGTGAAAATGTGAAAAATGTTGAGAACATGTTTATGCATTCAATATCTTAATCGTACGCATTGAGAAAAACAAAAGAAAAGAAAAAAATAAAAAGAAAAATAAAAAAAGGAGAGAAAAAGAAAAGAAAAAGAGTAGAAAAATAAAAAAGGGGACAAAATGCTCCAAAGTAAATGGTAAAATCAATGCATATGAGTTGTACTTAAATTTGGGATGCATGAATGTGTGGTAAATGGGCAGTTAGATCTTGAATTGTGATTACATGGATTGTCTTAAGTTAGGTGGGAAAAATTTAAGTTAATTAAGGATTCAGATTTTAGTCCACTTGACCAAATATAATCCTACCTTGACCTTGACCCTATTACAACCTGTTCAAACCCTGGGTCGAGCTGTCTGAGCCGGGATGTTCAGTAGCAAAGCGACCGACCTCTTTAGGTCAAGCAGACCGACTTCTTCGTAAAGAACTCGGCCAAATCGACAGGAAAGCCCAAAGAAGGGCCCAACTCAAGGAATACAACCCCGATCCAAAGGCAGCCCAAGCCTATAGAGATAAGGGCGGTTCCATGGAAGATAAGCTGACCTCGACAAAAGATAAGATAAGATAAGATAACTAACTTATCTTATCCAAAGAAGGTCACATCTCACCATTATAAATACACTGGAGCACCCAGGTATAACTCATACTCTGATTCTACTCAATACCTGCTTAATACCCTTGCTAACTTAAGCATCGGAGTCCCTTGCAGGTATTCCCCACCCTCCGTGGATGAAGGATCAGTACTACCACCAAGTCCAACAAGTCGGACACAACCGCTCCAACCAGCACAGAAGATCTCGTACGAGATCGACCTCCAGTTTCAGGTAACCATTGGAACATTGGCGCCATTGCCGAAGAACCTGGAAGTCATCCCATTACCATGGCGGACGATAATGACAACGACCACGACTCAGATCTAGAGGATAGAACGCCGCACAAAAACGTGGACACTACACCAAAGGATACTCCTCAACTTAACAACAAAAAGGATTCTCCAAACGCAGGAGCTATAGAGATGCTTCAAGATCAATTATAGCAACTCGAGAAAGAAGCCCAACATCAACGCGAAAAAGAAGAAGATCTGCATTGGGAGATAAGGTGACGCCGGGAATTAAAAGATAAGCTTCTAAAACTCGAAGCCGATCTCAAAACCAATGCTACTCGATCCACTCCAGAGGATAGCTCTCACAAGGATCAAGATCCATTCACCAAGGAAATCATAAAGACCAAAATCCCAAAGGACTTCAAACTTCCAGATATGACTCTGTACGACGGCACTTCAGACCCCAACCATCACCTCAGCAATTTCAGAAGTAGAATGTACCTTATTGACACCTCGGATGCAGTTCGCTGCAAAGCCTTTCCAACAACTCTTACCAAGACAGCCATTAGATGGTTCGAGAGCCTATCTCCAAAGTCCATCTCGAGCTTCGACGACCTGGCCAAAAAGTTCCTGGCCAGATTTTCCATACAAAAAGATAGGGCTAAACACGCCCCCAGCCTACTAGGAATCAAGCAAGGAGATCGGGAAAGTCTTCGTAACTACATGGAAAGATTCAACAAAACATGCATGGACATACAAAGTCTACCAACAGAAGCTGCCATTATGGGCCTCATAAATGGCCTACGAGAAGGACCTTTTAGCCAATCTATATCTAAGAAATACCCTGCATCCCTGGACGAAGTACAAGAACGGGCATAGAGGTACATCAACGTGGAGGAGAATTCACGACTTGGGGAAGCCTCGAGGTTTGGTTCCGCCTACCGAGACAAAGATAAAGAATCCAAGAAAAAGGAAGATCGCTCCGGGGAGAAAATAAAAAAATATCATAACTACACCCCTCTTAAGGTATCCTTGGTAGATGTTTACAAAGAAGTCTGCCATACGAAAAAAATACCCCCAGCTTGGCTACTCAAAGGCAAAAGATGAGGAGGAAATCGGAACGAATACTGTGAGTATCATCGAGTCCGAGGACATTCCACCAACAAATGCTTCGACTTGAAAAATGTCATAGAAAAATTAGTAAGAGAAGGAAAACTAGATCGGTTTTTGGCCAACCGGGATGAAGAGCCAAGAAAAAGAAGAAGGGATGAAGATGTCAGACGGTCTGAGCAATCACCTCGCACACCGGAAAGACACGTCCACATGATACACGGCGGATTTGCGGGAGGAGGAATCTCCAAATCATCCCGCAAGCGACACCTCAAAGAAGTATACCATGTCGAAGGAAAGGAGGAGGCGCCAGACATCCCAGCAATTACGTTTACCAAAGAAGACGCATCCGGAATCATCTCAGGACACGACGACCCTATGGTCATCACTATCATACTGGCAAATGCCAACCTCCACCGTACATTAATTGACCAAGGAAGCTCCGCCGACATCTTATTCAAAACTGCCTTCGACAAGCTCGGCTTAGAAGAAAAAGAGCTAAGAGCATACCCGAACAGCCTGTTCGGACTTGGGGATACCCCAGTACAACCACTGGGATACGTATCATTACATACAACCTTCGGAAAGGGGAACCAATCCAGAACACTCAAGATAGACTACATCGTGGTCAACGTAAGCTCAGCCTACAATGCCTTAATAGGTTAGACAACGTTAAACCAACTCAGCGCAATAGTTTCAACTCCACATCTATGTATGAAATTTCCAACTGCAGAAGGGATAGCTACAATAAAAGCAGATCAAAGGATGGAGCGTCGCTGTTATAATGAAAGTCTAAATCTCAGAGGCGAAGGAGAAGAGTTCCACACAATCGAACTTGGTGGAGTTCAGAGACAAGAAGAACTCCGACCACAGCCCAAAGGTGAAGTAGAGAAAGTTCAGATCGGACACACCTCGGATAAGATAACTAATATTGGCACAATCCTGAAAGGAGATGCAAAGGAATCACTCATACAGTTCCTACGAGATAATGTTGATCTCTTTGCATGGAAAGCCGCCGACATGCCAGGCATAGATCCCGAACTAATGAGCCACAAGTTGGCAGCATATTCGGGATCCCGGCCGGTACAACAAAGACGAAGAAAACTCGGACTAGAACGGTCTCAGGCTGTGGCAGAACAGGTGCAACCACTGCTAGAGGCAGGATTCATAAGGGAAGTTAAGTACCCACTATGGCTAGCAAACGTCGTCTTGGTGAAAAAGTCAAATGGGAAGTGGCGAATGTGCACCGACTACACTGACCTCAACAAAGCCTGCCCAAAAGATCCTTATCCACTCCCAAGCATCGACGCTCTAGTAGACGCCTCATCGGGATATAAGTATCTCTCGTTTATGGACGCATACTAGGGATACAACCAGATCCCAATGTATCCACCGGATCAAGAAAAAACCTCGTTTCTAGCACCCAAAGCAAACTATTGCTACATCGTAATGTCTTTCGGCCTTAAGAACGCAGGAGCTACTTATCAAAGGCTAATGAATAGGGTCTTCTCAGACCACATCGAAAAAATCATGGAGGTCTACGTAGATGACATGTTGATAAAGGCACAAAGTGAAGAAACATTACTGACCGACTTGGTTCAAGTGTTTGACACCATACGAAAGCATGGCATGCGACTTAACCCGGCCAAATGCACCTTTGCAGTGGAAGCAGGTAAGTTCTTGGGCTTTATGCTCACACAAAGAGAAATCGAGGCAAATCCAGATAAATGCCAGGCCATACTCAACATGAAGAGCCCAACCTACGTCAAAGAGGTACAACAACTCAATGGGAGATTGGCGGCCTTGTCCAGATTCCTAGCAGGGTCAGCAATAAGATCCCTCACTTTCTACGCTACTTTAAGGAAGGGAAAAAACTTCGAGTGGACAACGGAATGCGAGCAAGCCTTCCGAGACTTCAAAGAATTCTTGGGACAACCACCTATCCTATCTCGACCACGAGAAGGAGAACCACTCATATTATACCCCGCATTAGGAAGTCGGGCAATAGACTCAGCACTAATTAGAGAAGACGAGGGTGGGCAACAACCCGTCTACTTCATTAGTAAAGCACTGCAGGGGTCAGAACTGAACTACCAGAAAATAGAGAAGTTTGCTTACGCTCTCATACTAACATCCCGACAACTTTGCCCGTACTTCCAAGCTCATACCATTAAGGTTCGGACCAACCAGCCCATACAGGGGATATTGCAGAAAACAGATCTAGCAGGAAGAATCCTACAATGGGCAATCGAATTGTCCGAGTTCGACCTCCAATACGAGGCGCGGACAACCATTAAGTCACAATACCTAGCCGACTTTATTGCAGAATTCACAAACACCCTGGAGATCCCCATAGAGTGGAATATATACGTGGACGGTTCCTCGAATAAAACCGAAAGCGGTGCATGTGTGATAATCGAAAGCAACCAAGGAACCAAACTTGAGCTTTTCCTCAAATTCAGATTCCCGGCCTCGAACAACCAGGCAAAATATGAAGCGTTATTAGCTGGTTTGAAGCTGGCTAGGGAGGTTGGAGCTCAGAAACTCAACATCTACAGCGATTCACAAGTTGTTACCTCACAAATAACAAGGAGCTACCAAGCCAAAGACCCTACCATGAAAAAATATTTGGATAAAACCAAGGAACAGCTCGGACAACTTGGGGAATATAGGATCTACCACATACCCCGCGAGCAAAACGCCCGAGCTGACGCACTCTCAAAACTAGCCAGCACCAAACCAGGGGGCAACAATAGAAGCCTCATCCAGGAAATACTGCAGAACCCGTCAATATCAGAAGAAGAAAAAGCCCTAGCCATAACAGGTCGGGATCAAGGATGGATGACACCCATAATTAACTACCTCAAAACAGAAGCGCTCCCTACAGATGAAAAGGAGGCAAAGAGGTTAAAAAGGGAGGCACAATACTACACTATCATAAACAACACCCTATACAAAAGAGGGATCTCAGTACCATTGTTAAAATGCGTACCGACCTCCAATACAAAGGGAGTCTTGGAGGAAGTACACAGCGGCATTTGTGGCAATCATCTCGGAGCGCAAGCTCTCACTAAAAAGGTACTCCGGGCGGGATTCTATTGGCCAACTCTACGAAAGGAAGCTACAGAATTTGTAAAGACATGTCCACCATGTCAGAAGCATGTCAACTTTCACATCGTCCCGCCGGAAAAGCTCATCAGCGTGACCTCACCCTGGCCATTTGCAAAGTGGGGACTTGGTGCACGAAATTGTGATCAATACTTTTCACAACTCAAATAATCCCCGGTGATGAATCCAAAAACTTGGTGTTCAATACCATGGCATAAACACAACTTCGCACAACTAACCAGCAAGTGTACTGGGTCGTCCAAGTAATAAACCTTACGCGAGTAAGGGTCGATCCCACAGAGATTGTTGGTATGAAGCAAGCTATGGTCACCTTGTAAATCTTAGTTAGGCAAACTCAAATGGTTATGGATGATGAATAAAACATAAAGATAAAGATAGAGATACTTATGCAATTCATTAGTGGGAATTTCAGATAAGCGTATGGAGATGCTGTGTTCCTTCCGTCTCTCTGCTTTCCTACTGTCTTCATCCAATCCTTCTTACTCCTTTTCATGGCAAGCTGTATGTAGGGTTTCACCGTTGTCAGTGGCTACCTCCCATCCTCTCAGTGAAAATGTTCAACGCACCCTGTCACGGCACGGCTAATCATCTGTCGGTTCTCAATCAGGTTGGAATAGAATCCAGTGATTCTTTTGCGTCTGTCACTAACGCCCAACCTTCAGGAGTTTGAAGCTCGTCATAGTCATTCAATCATTGAATCCTACTCAGAATACCACAGACAAGGTTTAGACCTTCCGGATTCTCTTGAATGCCACCATCAATTCTAGCTTATACCACGAAGATTCCAGTTAAAGAATCCAAGAGATATCCACCCAATCTAAGGTAGAACGGAGGTGGTTGTCAGGCACGTGTTCATAGGTGAGAATGATGATGAGTGTCACGGATCATCACATTCATCAAGTTGAAGAACAAGTGATATCTTAGAACAAGAACAAGCGGAATTGAATAGAAGAACAATAGTAATTGCATTAATACTCGAGGTACAGCAGAGCTCCACACCTTAATCTATGGTGTGTAGAAACTCCACCGTTGAAAATACATAAGAACAAGATCTAGGCATGGCCGAATGGCCAGCCTCCCAATGATCAAAAGATTCAAAGATCTCCAGATGAAAATACAATAGTAAAAGGTCCTACTTATAGAGAACTAGTAGCCTAGGGTTTACACAGATGAGTAAATGACATAAAAATCCACTTCCGAACCCACTTGGTGTGTGCTTGGGCTGAGCATTGAAGCATTTTTCGTGTAGAGACTCTTCTTGGAGTTAAACGCCAGCTTTTATGCCAGTTTGGGCGTTTAACTCCCATTCTTGTGCCAGTTCCGGCGTTTAACGCTGGGAATTCTGATGGTGACTTTGAACGCCTGTTTGGGCCATCAAATCTTGGGCAAAGTATGGACTACCATATATTTCTGGAAAGCCCAGGATGTCTACTTTTCAACGCCATTGAGAGCGTGCCAATTGGGCTTTTGTAGCTCCAGAAAATCCACTTCGAGTGCAGGGAGGTCAGAATCCAACAGCATCTGCAGTCCTTTTTAGTCTCTGAATCAGATTTTTGCTCAGGTCCCTCAATTTCAGCCAGAAAATACCTGAAATCATAGAAAAACACACAAACTCATAGTAAAGTCTAGAAAAGTGAATTTTAACTAAAAACTAATAAAAATATACTAAAAACTAACTAAAACATACTAAAAACATACTAAAAACAATGCCAAAAAGCGTACAAATTATCCGCTCATCACAACACCAAACTTAAATTGTTGCTTGTCCCCAAGCAACTAAAAATCAAATAAGATAAAAAGAAGAGAATATACAATGAATTCCAAAAACATCTACGAAGATCAGTATTAATTAGATGAGCAGGGCTTTTAGCTTTTTGCCTCTGAACAGTTTTGGCATCTCACTCTATCCTTTGAAATTCAGAATGATTGGCTTCTTTAGGAACTCAGAATCCAGATAGTGTCATTGATTCTCCTAGTTAAGTATGATGATTCTTGAACACAGCTACTTATTGAGTCTTGGCCGTGGCCCAAAGCACTCTGTCTTCCAGTATTACCACCGGATACATACATGCCACAGACACATAATTGGGTGAACCTTTTCAGATTGTGACTCAGCTTTGCTAGAGTCCCCAATTAGAGGTGTCCAGGGTTCTTAAGCACACTCTTTTTGCCTTAGATCTCACTTTTATTTCTTTCTTTTTCTTTCTTTTTGTCTTTCTTTTTCTTTCTTTTTTTTCGAAATTTTTTTTGTATTCACTGCTTTTTCTTGCTTCAAGAATCATTTTTATGATTTTTCAGATCCTCAGTAACATGTCTCCTTTTTCATCATTCTTTCAAGAGACAACATTCATGAACCATAAATTCAAAAGACATATGCACTGTTTAAGCATACATTCAGAAAACAAAAATATTGCCACCACATCAAAATAATTAATCTGTTATAAAATTCAAAATTCATGCAATTCTTTTCTTTTTTCAATTAAGAACATTTTTCATTCAAGAAAGGTGATGGATTCATAGGACATTCATAACTTTAAGGCATGGACACTAAGACACTAATGATCACAAGACACAAACATAGCTAAACATAAGCATAATTTTCGAAAAACAGAAAAATAAAGAACAAGGAAATTAAAGAACGGGTCCACCTTAGTGATGGCGGCTTGTTCTTCCTCTTGAAGATCCTATGGAGTGTTTGAGCTCCTCAATGTCTCTTCCTTGTCTTTGTTGCTCCTCTCTCATGATTCTTTGATCTTCTCTAATTTCATGGAGGAGAATGGAATGTTCTTGGTGCTCCACCCTTAGTTGTCCCATGTTGGATCTCAATTCTCCTAGGGAGGTGTTTAGTTGCTCCCAATAGTTTTATGGAGGAAAGTGCATCCCTTGAGGCATCTCAGGGATTTGATGATGAGAGGGGTCTCTTGTTTGCTCCATCCTCTTCTTAGTGATGGGCTTGTCCTCATCAATGGGGATGTCTCCCTCTATGTCAACTCCAACTGAATAACAGAGGTGACAAATGAGATGAGGAAAGGCTAACCTTGCCAAGGTAGAGGACTTGTCCGCCACCTTATAAAGTTCTTGGGATATCACCTCATGAACTTCTATTTCTTCTCCAATCATGATGCTATGGATCATGATGGCCCGGTCTAGAGTAACTTCGGACCGGTTGCTAGTGGGAATGATTGAGCGTTGGATAAACTCCAACCATCCCCTAGCCACAGGCTTGAGGTCATGCCTTCTCAGTTGAACCGGCTTTCCTCTTGAATCTCTCTTCTATTGGGCGCCCTCTTCACAAATGACTGTGAGGACTTGGTCCAACCTTTGATCAAAGTTGACCCTTCTAGTGTAAGGATGTTCATCTCCTTGCATCATGGGCAAGTTGAATGCCAACCTTACATTTTCCGGACTAAAATCCAAGTATTTCCCCCGAAACATAGTAAGCCAACTCTTTGGGTCCGGGTTCACACTTTGATCATGGTTCTTGGTGATCCATGCATTGGCATAGAACTCTTGAACCATTAAGATTCCGACTTGTTGAATGGGGTTGGTAAGAACTTCCCAACCTCTTCTTCGGATCTCATGTCGGATCTCCGAATATTCACTCTTTTTGAGTTTAAAAGGGACCTCGGGGATCACTTTTTTCAAGGCCACAACTTCATAGAAGTGGTCTTGATGCACCCTTGAGATGAATCTCTCCATCTCCCATGACTCGGAGGTGGAAGCTTTTGCCTTCCCTTTCCTCTTTCTAGAGGTTTCTCCGGCCTTGGATGCCATAAATGGTTATGGAAAAACAAAAAGCAATGCTTTTACCACACCAAACTTAAAAGGTTGCTCGTCCTCGAGCAAAAGAAGAAAGAAGAGAGTAGAAAAAGAAGAAATGAAGGAGATGGAGATGGCTGTGTGGTTCGGCCAAAGGGGGAGAAGTAGTGTTTAGGTTGTGTGAAAAGGAAGGAGTGAAGATGGGTTTATATAGGAGTGGAGAGAGGGGTAGGGTTCGGTTATGGGAGGGTGGGTTTGGGAGGAAAAGTGTTTTGAATTTGAATGGTGGGGTAGGTGGGGTTTTATGAAGGATGGATGTGAGTGGTGAAGAGAAAGATGGGATTTGATAGGTGAAGGGTTTTTGGGGAAGAGGTGAAGAAGAGAGAGAGTGGTGGGGTAGGTGGGGATCCTGTGGGGTCCACAGATCCTGAGGTGTCAAGGAAAAGTCATCCCTGCACCAAGTGGCGAGCAAAATTGCTCCCTGTGCCAATTCTGGTGTTAAACGCCGGGCTGGTGCCCATTTCTGGCGTTTAACGCCAAGTTCTTGCCCTTTTCTGGCGTTTAACGCCAGTCTGGTGCCCCTTTCTGGCGTTAAACGCCCAGAATGGTGCCAGACTGGGCGTTAAACGCCCATCTGCTAGCCTTACTGGCGTTTAAACGCCAGCAAGATCTTCCTCCAGGGTGTGCTATTTTTCTTTCTGTTTTTCATTCTGTTTTTGCTTTTTCAATTGATTTTGTGACTTCTCATGATCATCAACCTACAGAAAACATAAAATAACAAAGGAAAATAGATAAAATATAACATTGGGTTGCCTCCCAACAAGCGCTTCTTTAATGTCAGTAGCTTGACAGAGGGCTCTCATGAAGCCTCACAGATGCTCAGAGCCATGTTGGAACCTCCCAACACCAAACTTAGAGTTTGAATGTGGGGGTTCAACACCAAACTTAGAGTTTGAATGTGGGGGTTCAACACCAAACTTAGAGTTTGACTGTGGGGGCTCTGTTTGACTCTATTTTGAGAGAAGCTCTTCATGCTTCCTCTCCATGGTGACAGAGGGATATCCTTAAGCCTTAAACACAAAGGATTCTTCATTCACTTGAATGATCAATTCTCCTCTATCAACATCAATCACAGCCTTTGCTGTGGCTAGGAAGGGTCTGCCAAGGATGATGGATTCATCCATGCACTTCCCAGTCTCTAGGACTATGAAATCAGCAAGGATGTAATGGTCTTCAACTTTTACCAGAACATCCTCTACAAGTCCATAAGCTTGTTTTCTTGAGTTGTCTGCCATCTCTAGTGAGATTTTTGCAGCTTGCACCTCAAAAATCCCTAGCTTCTCCATTACAGAGAGAGGCATGAGGTTTACACTTGACCCTAGGTCACACAAGGCCTTCTTGAAGGTCATGGTGCCTATGGTACAAGGTATTGAAAACTTCCCAGGATCCTGTCTCTTTTGAGGCAGTGTCTGCCTAGACAAGTCATCCAATTCTTTGGTGAGCAAAGGGGGTTCATCCTCCCAAGTCTCATTACCAAATAACTTGTCATTTAGCTTCATGATTGCTCCAAGGTATTTAGCAACTTGCTCTTTAGTGACATACTCATCCTCTTCAGAGGAAGAATACTCATCAGAGCTTATGAATGGCAGAAGTAAGTCCAATGGAATCTCTATGGTCTCAGTGGGAGCCTCAGATTCCCATGGTTTCTCATTGAGGAACTCATTGGAGGTCAGTGGACGTCCATGGAGCACTTCCTCAGTGGCTTTCACTGCCTCTCCCTCCTCTCCAAATTCGGCCATGTTGATGGTCTTGCACTCTCCTTTTGGATTTTCCTCTGTGTTGCTTGGAAGAGTACTAGGAGGGAGTTCAGTAATTTTCTTGCTCAGCTGACCCACTTGTGCCTCCAAGTTTCTAATGGAGGACCTTGTTTCAATCATGAAACTTTGAGTGGTTTTGATTAGATCAGAGACCATGGTTGCTAAGTCAGAGGTGTTCTGCTTAGAACCCTCTGTCTGTTACTGAGAAGATGATGGAAAAGGCTTGTCATTGCTAAACCTATTTCTTCCACCATTATTATTGTTGAAACCTTGTTGAGGTCTCTGTTGATCCTTCCATGAGAGATTTGGATGATTTATCCATGAAGGATTATAGGTGTTTCCATAGGGTTCTCCCATGTAATTCACCTCTTCCATTGAAGGGTTCTCAGGATTATAAGCTTCTTCTTCAGATGAAGCTTCCTTAGTACTACCTGGTGCATTTTGCATTCCAGACAGACTTTGAGAAATCAAATTGACTTGCTGAGTCAATATCTTGTTCTGAGCCAATATGGCATTCAGAGTATCAATCTTAAGAACTCCTTTCTTCTGATTAGTTCCATTGTTCATAGGATTCCTTTCAGAAGTGTACATGAATTGGTTATTTGCAACCATTTCAATCAGCTCTTGAGCTTCTGTAGGCGTCTTCTTCAGATGAAGAGATCCTCCAGCAGAGCTATCCAAAGACATCTTGGACAGTTCAGACAGACCATCATAGAAAATACCCATGATGCTCCATTCAGAAAGCATATCAGAGGGACACTTTCTGATTAATTGTTTGTATCTTTCCCAAGCTTCATAGAGGGATTCTCCTTCCTTCTGTCTGAAGGTTTGGACTTCCACTCTAAGCTTACTCAATTTTTGAGGTGGAAAGAACTTTGCCAAGAAGGCATTGACTAGCTTTTCCCAAGAGTTCAGGCTTTCTTTAGGTTGTGAGTCCAACCATGTCCTAGCTTTGTCTCTTACAGCAAAAGGGAATAGCATAAGTCTGTAGACCTCAGGGTCAACCCCATTAGTCTTGACAGTGTCACAGATTTGCAAGAATTCAGTTAAAAACTGATGAGGATCTTCCAATGGAAGTCCATGGAACTTGCAATTCTGTTGCATTAGAGAAACTAATGGAGGCTTAAGCTCAAAGTTGTTTGCTCCAATGGCAGGGATAGAGATGCTTCTCCCATAGAAGTCGGGAGTAGGTGCAGTAAAGTCACCCAGCACCTTCCTTGCATTATTGGCATTGTTGTTGTCTTCGGCTGCCATGGGTTCTTCTTCTTCGAAGATTTCTGTTAGGTCCTCTACAATGAGTTGTGCCTTAGCTTCTCTTAGTTTTCGCTTCAAGGTCCTTTCAGGTTCAGGGTCAGCCTTAACAAGAATGCTCTTGTCTTTGCTCCTGCTCATATGAAAGAGAAGAGAACAAGAAAATATGGAATCCTCTATGTCACAGTATAGAGATTCCTTGACGTGTCAGAGGAAAAGAAAAATAGAAGGCAGAAGTAGAAAATTCGAACTTATCAAAGAAGATGGAGTTCGAATTATGCATTAAGGAATAGTGTTACTCCATAAATAGAAGGATGTGAGAAGAGGGGAAGAAATTTTCGAAAATTAAGTAAAAGATTTTGAAAACATTTTGAAACACTTTAATTGATTTTCGAAAACCATGATTGAGAAAGAAGTAAAGTGATTTTTGAAAAAGATTTTGAAATTAGAAATAAAAAAGATTTGATTGAAAACTATTTTGAAAAAGATGTGGTTAAGAAGATATGATTGATTTTAAAAAGTTGTGATTGAGAAGATATGATTTGAAAAACATTTTAAAAGATTTGATTTAAAAAAAAAATAACTTGGCTAACAAGAAAAGATATGATTTAAACATTAAACCTTTCTCAACAGAAAAGGCAACATACTTGAAATGTTGAATCAAATCATTAATTGATGGCAAGTATCCTTAAAAATAGAAAGAAATTGATTTTGAAAAAGATTTGATTGAAAGGATTTGATTTGAAAAAGATTTGATTTTGAAAAATTTTGAAAACTTGAAAAAAATTTGAACTGAAAACAGAATCTTCCCTCTTGTGCCATCCTGGCGTTAAACGCCCAGAATGGTGCACATTCTGGCGTTTAACGCCCAAACTACTACCCTTTTGGGCATTAAACGCCCAGCCAGGCACCTTGGCTGGCGTTTAAACGCTAGTTTGCCTTCCTTACTGGGCGTTTTGAATGCCCAGCTTTTTCTGTGTAATTCCTCTGCTGTATGTTCTGAATCTTCAATTCTTTGTATTATTGACTTGAAAAGACACAAATTAAGAATATTTTTGGATTTTTAATAATAAGGAATAATCAAAATGCAACTAAAATCAAATAACAATGCATGCAAGACACCAAACTTAGCAGTTTGTATACTGCTGACACTAACAAAATGAGAATACACATGAGACACATAAACACTCAAGTCAAGAGAATTCAAAGATCAGAGCAATGAAATCATCAAGAACATTCTTGAAGATCACTTAAGACACATGGATGAATGCAAGAAGAACAGAAACATGCAATTGACACCAAACTTAACATGAGACTAGTGTCTCAATAAGAAACATAAAATATTTTTGGTTTTTTATGATTTTGTAAAAAAAAAATTTTTGGATTTTTCGAAAATTAAGTGAAGAGGAAAAATAAAAATATCAAAATTCTTAATGAGAATTCCAGGAATCATGCAATGTTAGTCTAAAGCTTCAGTCTAAAGAAATTAGACATGGCTGAACAAGCTTCAGCAGGACATTGCATTCAAGAGCTAAATTGATGAAGATCAATCAGCTTTGGTGATGATAAGAACATCACCTTGAAACACTAGAATTCATTCTTAAGAACTCTGAAAAAAAAATACCTAATCTAAGCAACAAGATGAACCGTCAGTTGTCCATACTCAACAATCCCCGGCAACGGCGCCAAAAACTTGGTGCACGAAATTGTGATCAATACTTTTCACAACTCAAATAATCCCCGGTGATGAATCCAAAAACTTGATGTTCAATACCATGGCATAAACACAACTTCGCACAACTAACCAGCAAGTGTACTGGGTCGTCCAAGTAATAAACCTTACGCGAGTAAGGGTCGATCCCACAGAGATTGTTGGTATGAAGCAAGCTATGGTCACCTTGTAAATCTTAGTTAGGCAAACTCAAATGGTTATGGATGATGAATAAAACATAAAGATAAAGATAGAGATACTTATGCAATTCATTAGTGGGAATTTCAGATAAGCGTATGGAGATGCTGTGTTCCTTCTGTCTCTCTGCTTTCCTACTGTCTTCATCCAACCCTTCTTACTCCTTTCCATGGCAAGCTGTATGTAGGGTTTCACTGTTGTCAGTGGCTACCTCCCATCCTCTCAGTGAAAATGTTCAACGCACCCTGTCACGGCACGGCTAATCATCTGTCGGTTCTCAATCAGGTTAGAATAGAATCCAGTGATTCTTTTGCGTCTGTCACTAATGCCCAACCTTCAGGAGTTTGAAGCTCGTCACAGTCATTCAATCATTGAATCCTACTCAGAATACCACAGACAAGGTTTAGACCTTCCGGATTCTCTTGAATGCCGCCATCAATTCTAGCTTATACCACGAAGATTCCGGTTAAAGAATCCAAGAGATATCCACCCAATCTAAGGTAGAACGGAGGTGGTTGTCAGGCACGCGTTCATAGGTGAGAATGATGATGAGTGTCACGGATCATCACATTCATCAAGTTGAAGAACAAGTGATATCTTAGAACAAGAACAAGCGGAATTGAATAGAAGAACAATAGTAATTGCATTAATACTCGAGGTACAGCAGAGCTCCACACCTTAATCTATGGTGTGTAGAAACTCCACCGTTGAAAACACATAAGAACAAGGTCTAGGTATGGCCGAATGGCCAGCCTCCCAATGATCAAAAGATTCAAAGATCTCCAGATGAAAATACAATAGTAAAAGGTCCTACTTATAGAGAACTAGTAGCCTAGGGTTTACACAGATGAGTAAATGACATAAAAATCCACTTCCGGGCCCACTTGGTGTGTGCTTGGGCTGAGCATTGAAGCATTTTTCGTGTAGAGACTCTTCTTGGAGTTAAACGCCAGCTTTTATGCCAGTGTGGGCGTTTAACTCCCATTCTTGTGCCAGTTCCGGCGTTTAACGCTGGAAATTCTAATGGTGACTTTGACTGCCGGTTTGGGCCATCAAATCTTGAGCAAAGTATGGACTATCATATATTGCTGGAAAGCCCAGGATGTCTAATTTCCAACGCCGTTGAGAGCGCACCAATTGGGCTTCTGTAGCTCCAGAAAATCCACTTCGAGTGCAGGGAGGTCAGAATCCAACAGCATCTGCAGTCCTTTTTAGTCTCTGAATCAGATTTTTGCTCAGGTCCCTCAATTTCAGCCAGAAAATACCTGAAATCACAGAAAAACACACAAACTCATAGTAAAGTCTAGAAAAGTGAATTTTAACTAAAAACTAATAAAAATATACTAAAAACTAACTAAAACATACTAAAAACATACTAAAAACAATGCCAAAAAGCATACAAATTATCCGCTCATCAGGACTCGATCTTCTCGGACCCTTTCCCCAGGGATCAGGACAAGTCAAATTCCTCATAGTAGGGGTAGACTATTTCACAAAATGGATCGAGGCAGAACCCCTAGCCAACGCTACTGCTCAAAGAAGCCAGAAATTCCTATATAGGAACATCATTACAAGGTTCGGGGTCCCATACTCCATCACCACAGATAATGGCACCCAATTCATAGATGCAGGCTTCAGAAAACTAGTGGCCGACTTGAATATAAAACACCATTTCACCTCCGTCGAACATCCCCAAGCCAATGGACAAGCTGAAGCGGCTGGTGGATGAAATTGTGATTCATACTCTTTGTACTTGTATGAAATTTAATTCGAGATAATAGCTCTTTACTATGTGTGGTCACAACTCCGTTCAACTAACCAGCAAGTGTACTGGGTCGTCCAAGTAATAAACCTTACGTGAGTAAGGGTCGATTCCACAGAGATTGTTGGTATGAAGCAAGCTATGGTCATCTTGTAAATCTTAGTCAGGCGGATTTAAATAAATTATGGAATTTGGAAAATCAAATAATAGTAATTAAACATAAAATAAGGATAAAGTTACTCATGTATTTCCATGATGGGAATTTCAGATAGGCGTATGGAAATGCTGTGCTCCTCCTGAATCTCTGCTTTCCTACTGCTTTTATCCAATTTTATCACTCCCTTCTATGGCAAGCTGTATGTAGGGCATCACCGTTGTCAATGGCTACATCCCATCCTCTCAGTGAAAAAGGTCCAAATGCTCTGTCACAGCACGGCTAATCATCTGTCGGTTCTCGATCAGGTTGGAGTAGAATCCCTTGATTCTTTTGCGTCTGTCACTAACGCCCAGCCTTCAGGAGTTTGAAGCTCGTCACATTCATTCAATTCCGGAATCCTACTCAGAATACCAGAGACAAGGTTAGAACTTCCGGATTCCCATGAATGCCGCCATCAATTCTAGCTTATACCACGAAGATTCTGATTAAGGAATCCAAGAGATATGCGCCCGGTCTAGGGTAGAACGGAAGTGGTTGTCAATCACGCGCGTTCATAGGTGAGAATGATGATGAGTGTCACGGATCATCACATTCATCAAGTTGAAGTGCAACGAATATCTTAGAATAGGAATAATTCAAATTGGATAGAAAATAATAGTAATTGCATTGAAACTTGAGGTACAGCAGAGCTCCACACCCTTAATCTATGGTGTGTAGAAACTCCACCGTTGAAAATACATAAGTGAAAGGTTCAGGCATGGCCGAATGGCCAGCCCCTCAAAATGTGATCAATAGTCTCCTCAGATGAAGAATAAAATAAAACTGAGACCAAAGATGTCTAATACAATAGTAATTTATCCTATTTATATCAGACTAGCTACTAGGGTTTACATGAGTAAGTAATTGATGCATAAATCCACTTCCGGGGCCCACTTGGTGTGTGTTTGGGCTGAGCTTGATCTATCCACGAGCTGAGGCTTCTTTTGGAGTTGAACGCCAGGTTGTAACGTGTTTTGGGCGTTCAACTCCGGGTCGTGACGTGTTTCTGGCGTTTTACTCCAGACAGCAACATGGAATTGGCGTTAAGCGCCAGTTTACGTCGTCAATTTCCGAATAAAGTATGGACTATTATATATTGCTGGAAAGCTCTGGATGTCTAATTTCCAACGCCGTTGAGAGCGCACCATTTAAAGTTCTGTAGCTCCAGAAAATCTATTTCGAGTGCAGGGAGGTCAGATTCCAACAGCATCAGTAGTCCTTTGTCAGCTCCTATCAGAGTTTTGCTCAAGTCCCTCAATTTCAGCCAGAAATTACCTGAAATCATAGAAAAACACACAAACTCATAGTAAAGTCCAGAAATGTGAATTTAACATAAAAACTAATGAAAACATCCCTAAAAGTAGCTTGAACTTCCTAAAAACTACCTAAAAACAATGCCAAAAAGCGTATTTATCCGCTCATCACAACACCAAACTTAAATTGTTGCTTGTCCCCAAGCAACTGAAAATCAAATAGGATAAAAAGAAGAGAATATACTATAAATTCCAAAATATCAATGAATATTAATTCTAATTAGATGAGCGGGACTTGTAGCTTTTTGCTTCTGAACAGTTTTGGCATCTCACTTTTTCCTTTGAAGTTCAGAATGATTGGCTTCTCTAGGAACTTAGAATTTCGGATGGTGTTATTGATTCTCCTAGTTAAGTATGTTGATTCTTGAATATAGCTACTTATGAGTCTTGGCCGTGGCCCTAAGCACTTTGTTTTCTAGTATTACCGCCGGATACATAAATGCCACAGACACATGACTGGGTGAACCTTTTCAGATTGTGACTCAGCTTTGCTAGAGTCCCCAGTTAGAGGTGTCCAGAGCTCTTAAGCACACTCTTTTTGCTTTGGATCACGACTTTAACCACTCAGTCTCAAGCTTTTCACTTGGACCTTCATGACACAAGCACATGGTTAGGGACAACTTAATTCAGCCGCTTAGGCCTGGATTTTATTTCCTTGGGCCCTCCTATCCATTGATGCTCAAAGCCTTGGATCTTTTTTACCCTTGCCTTTTGGTTTTAAGGGCTATTGGCTTTTTCT
The DNA here is from genome assembly GCF_003086295.3 of Arachis hypogaea. Classification (NCBI taxonomy): domain Eukaryota; kingdom Viridiplantae; phylum Streptophyta; class Magnoliopsida; order Fabales; family Fabaceae; genus Arachis; species Arachis hypogaea. The sequence goes on from NC_092041.1 coordinate 78,179,343, forward strand.
TCTTGCTATTTCTTTTTCTTTCTATTTTTTTCGCCATTTTTTCGCAAGATTTTGTTTTTCACTGCTTTTTCTTGCTTCAAGAATCAATTTCATGATTTTTCAGATTATCAATAACATTTCTCTTTGTTCATAATTCTTTCAAGAGCCAACAGTTTAACATTCATAAACAACAAGATCAAAAATATGCACTGTTCAAGCATTCATTCAGCAAGCAAAAAGTATTGTCACCACATCAATATAATTAAACTAAATTCAAGGATAAATTCAGAATTCATGTACTTCTTTGTTCTTTTGAATTAAAAATATTTTTCATTTACGAGAGGTGAAGGATTAATGGAATTATTCATAACTTTAAGACATATTTACTAAACACTAATGATCATGAAGTAGAGATGGAGATGGAGATGGAGAGACGGAATCACCGATCACTGAACGACGCTACAACTCAAGAAAAGCAAAATGGGGGCGAAAGACAGAGAGCAAGAGAACGAAGGGAGAAGTTACGAAGAGGAGCAAAGAAGGGAAACCATTTTCTGATCACAAATTCAAAATAAAAGGCCACAAGGAAAAACGGGGCAATTAATACCAATTAATGAAGGTATTAAACCCTCGCACGTTCCCAAAAGCGCTGATATAAAAGCACGTGTTTTTTGAGAAAAACATTCCACATTCAAAAAGCTTCTACAAAGGAATCGACAAAATGCTTGAGTTCAGCTTCACTAGAGAAGGACCGAAGTCAAGGACTCGACCTCAAAAAAAGAAGACCGAGCTCAAGCAGGGGCACTGTTCATACCCTGGGTCGAGCTGTCCAAGCCAGGATGTTCAGTAGCAAAGAGACCGACCTCTTTAGGTCAAGCGGACCGACTTCTTCGTAAAGAACTCGGCCAAATCGATAGGAAAGCCCAAAGAAAGGCCCAACTCAAGGAATACAACCCCGATCCAAAGGCAGCCCAAGCCTATAGAGATAAGGGCGGTTCCATGGAAGATAAGCTGACCTCGACAAAAGATAAGATAAGATAAGATAACTAACTTATCTTATCCAAAGAAGGTCACATCTCACCATTATAAATACATTGGAGCACCCAGGTATAACTCATACTCTGATTCTACTCAATACCTGCTTAATACCCTTGCTAACTTAAGCATCGGAGTCCCTTGCAGGTACCCCTCACCCTCCGGGGACGAAGGATCAGCACTACCACCAAGTCCAACAAGTCGGACACAACCGCTCCAACCAGCACAGAAGATCTCGTACGAGATCGACCTCCAGTTTTAGTTAACCACCAGAACACAACCCTTAAAAGACCTCTTGATATGTGTATCTGTGCATTGAATTTTTGTTGATTGTTAGATGAAAAGCAAGCCTTAGAAGGCAAGATTAGTAGAGAATTGATAGAATCGAACCTTAAACACCTGAGCGATTAGAGTGCATACACTTCTAGTAAGGGTTCGATGCTCAATTCCTTGCTCCTTGCCTTCATGAGCTATTTTCTTCTTGCAAGTTATTTGTACTTTATTTTGTGATTTGAATTAGTGAAATCCAGTTCATACTTGTTCTTGAAAGATTTATTTACTTGTTCACCAAGTAGGTAGAATCATTTTAGCATGTAGTTCATTCACATTCATAGGTTGCATTGCATGAGTCTTGCTTTTCCCTACTCATTTATTTTATCTCCTTAAGCTAAGCATGAGGACATGCTAATGTTTAAGTATGGGAGGTTGATAAACCACTATTTTATGATTCATATTGTGTTTAATTGAGTAGTTTTATCAAGTCTTTACCCACTTATTCATATGATTAGCATGTATTTACAATTCCTACCCAAATTGTTCTATGATTGAAAACTCGCTTTCTAAAGATCTTTTTATTGTGTATTTTTATTCTCCTTTATACCATTCGATGCTGTGATCTGTGTGTTAAGTGTTTCAGGCTTCATAGAGTAGGAATGGCTTAGAGAATAAAGAGGAAGCTTGCAAAAAAAGAAGGAGCACAAGAAATAAAGGAGACAACCAGCGGATAGCGACGCGCACGCATGGCTGACTGGTAGGCAAAATTGTGATTTCTGATAATGGCATTCATGTTCGTTCTCTCCCTGGTAATGGCACCAAACACTTGGTGCATGATACCATGGTCCAAACATAACTTCACAACTTCGCACAACTAATCAACAAGTGCACTGGGTCGTCCAAGTAATAAACCTTACGTGAGTAAAGGTCGATCTCACGGAGATTGTTGGTATGAAGCAAGCTATGGTCATCTTGTAAATCTCAGTTAGGCGGATAATAAATGATTATGGAGTTTTCGAATAATAATAATAAATAAACAGAAAATAAAGATAGAAATACTTATGTAAATCATTGGTGGGAATTTCAGATAGGCGTATGAAGATGCTGTGCTCCTTTTGCATCTCTACTTTCCTACTACCTTCATTCAATCCTTCTTACTCCTTTCCTTGGCAAGCTGTATATAGGGCATCACCGTTGTCAATGGCTACATCCCATCCTCTCAGTGAAAAAGGTCCTAATGCTCTGTCACGGCATGGCTAATCATCTGTCGATTCTTGATCATGTCGGAATAGAATCTATTGATTCTTTTGCGTTTGTCATCACGTCCAACAATCGCGAGTTTGAAGCTCGTCACAGTCATTCAATCCCTGAATCCTACTCGGAATACCACAGACAAGGTTTATACTTTCCGGATTCTCATGAATGCCGCCATCAATTCTAGCTTAAACCACGAAGATTCTGATTAAGAAATCCAAGAGATATGCGCTCGGTCTAAGGTAGAACGGAGGTGGTTGTCAATCACGCGTTCATAGGTGAGAATGATGATGAGGGTCATGGATCATCACATTCATCATGGTGAAGTACAACGAATATCTTAGAACAGGAATAAACTGGATTGAATGGAAAATAGTAGTAATTGCATTAAAACTTGAGGTACAGCAGAGCTCCACACCCTTAATATATGGTATGTAGAAACTCCACCGTTGAAAATACATAAGTGATGGTCCAGGCATGGCCGAATGGCCAACCCCCATAAATGTGATCAATAGTCTCCTAAGATGAATAATAGAATAAAACTGAGACCAAAGATGTCTAATACAATAGAAAAATATCCTATTTATACTAGACTAGCTACTATGGTTTACAGAAGTAAGTAATTGATGCAGAAATCCACTTTCGGGGCCCACTTGGTGTGTACTTGGGCTGAGCTTGAGCTTTACACGTGCAGAGGCTTCTTTTGAAGTTGAACGCCAAGTTGTAACGTGTTTTTGGTGTTCAACTCTGGTTTGTGATGTGTTTCTAGCGTTTGACTCCAGAATACAGCATGGAACTAGCGTTGAGCACCAGTTTACGTCGTCTAATCTCGAATAAAGTATGGACTATTATATATTGCTGAAAAGCTCTAGATGTCTACTTTCCAAATCCGTTGAGAGCGGGCCATTTGAAATTCTGTAGCTCCAAACAATCCATTTCGAGTGTAGGGAGGTCAGAATCCAACAGCATCATCAGTCCTTTGTCAGCCTTCAATCAGAGTTTTGCTCAGGTCCCTCAATTTCAGTCAGAAAATACCTAAAATCACAAAAAATACACAAACTCATAGTAAAGTCCAGAAATGTGAATTTTACATAAAAACTAATGAAAACATCCCTAAAAGTAGCTATATCCTACTAAAAACTACCTAAAAAATAATGCCAAAAAGCGTATAAATTATCTGCTCATCGCTGACGCGTGCATGCGATTTGGACAAAATCACAGCTACGCGTACGCGTGCTTGATGCGTACGTGTGGATTGGAGTTCGTGCAACCGACGCGAGCGTGTTCCTCACGCGCACGCGTGGAGAGAAAAATCGCTGAATGACGCGTACGCGTGACCTACGCGATCTGCAGAAATTACAGAATATGCTGGAGACAGTTTCGGGCCATGTTTTGACCCAGATTTCGGCCCAGAAACATAGATTAAAGTCAGGAAACATGCAGAGACTCAAGATATCAGATCATACACACAATTTTAGGTTTAAATGTAGTTTTTAGAGAAAGATGTTATCTCCTCTCTCTTAGGATTAGGATTAGGATTAGGATTTCATCTTCTTCAAATCATAGGTTTAATGTTCTTTTTATTTATTTCCCCAATTTGGTTTATGAACTCTTTATTTTGGATTTGATTTCTTTTATTAATATTTGAGGTATTTCAAACATATGACTTTTATTTAGTTTCCTATATTCTTGATTTTGGTTGATTAATTGGTAACTCTTGAGTTGTCAAACTCATTGTGATTGATAATTGTTATCTTTGCTGATTGATTTAGATTCCTATAATTCTAGTCTTTCCTCAGGAGTTGACTAGGACTTTAGGTGTTAAATTGATTTATCCACTTGACTTACCTTCATAGTTAGAGGTTGACTGAGTAGGAGCAAAAATATAATTCTCATCACCATTGATAAGGATAACTAGGATAGGACTTCTAATTTTCATACTTTGCCAAGAGTTTTATTAGCTATTGATTTATTAATTCCCTGCAATTTATTTCTCTTGTTCAAACCTTTTTCAAAAACCCAAAAATACTATTTTCTATAACCATTAATAAATCACACTTCCCTGCAATTCCTTAAGAAGACGACCGAGGTTTGAATACTTCGGTTTATAAATTTTATTGAGTTTGTTACTTGTGACAACCAAACGTTTGTACGAAAGGATTTTCTGTTGGTTTAGAAGCTATACTCACAATGCGATTATATTTTTGTATTTCTTTACCGATAGAAAGTCCGATCGTCAAACCCTATAATCCATCATGGAGAAATCATCCAAATTTCTCATGGAAGGATCAACAAAAGCCTCAACAAGGCTTTAACAATAATAATGGTGGAAGAAACAGGTTTAGCAATGGCAAGCCTTTTCCATCATCCTTTCAGTAACAGACAGAGAATACTGACTAGAACCCATCTAGCTTAGCAAATATAGTCTCTGATCTATGTAAGGCCATGATGAGCGGATAATTTATACGCTTTTTGGCATTGTTTTTAGTATGTTTTTAGTATATTTTAATTAGTTTTTAGTATACTTTTAGTAGTTTTTAGTTAAAATTCACTTTTCTGGACTTTACTATGAGTTTGTGTGTTTTTCTGTGATTTCAGGTATTTTCTGGCTGAAATTGAGGGTCCTGAGCAAAAATCTGATTCAGAGGCTAAAAAGGACTGCATATGCTGTTGGATTCTGACCTCCCTGCACTCGAAGTGGATTTTCTGGAGCTACAGAATCCCAATTGGCGCGCTCTCAACGGTGTTGGAAAGTAGACATCCTGGGCTTTCCAGCAATATATAATAGTCCATACTTTTCTCGAGATTTGATGGCCCAAACCGGCGTTGCAAATCAGCTTCAGAATTCCCAGCGTTTAGCGCTGGAACTGGCATAAAAATTGGAGTTAAACGCCCAAACTGGCATAAAAACTGGCGTTTAACTCCAGAAAAAGTCTCTACACATGAAAGCTTCAATGCTCAGCCCAAGCACACACTAAGTGGACCCAGAAGTAGAATTTTACGTCATTTACTCATTTTTGTATACCCTAGGTTACTAGTTCACTATTAATAGGATCTTTTGACATTGTATCTGTACCTTGATGAGCGGATAATTTGTATGCTTTTTGGCATTATTTTTAGTATGTTTTTGGTATGATCTAGTTAGTTTTTAGTATATTTTTATTAGTTTTTAGTTAAAATTCACTTTTCTGGACTTTACTATGAGTTTGTGTGTTTTTCTGTGATTTCAGGTATTTTCTGGCTGAAATTGAGGGACCTGAGCAAAAATCTGATTCAGAGACTAAAAAGGACTGCAGATGCTGTTGGATTCTGACCTCCCTGCACTCGAAGTGGATTTTCTGGAGCTACAGAAGCCCAATTGGCGCGCTCTCAATGGCGTTGGAAAGTAGACATCCTGGCTTTCCAGCAATATATGATAGTCCATACTTTGCCCAAGATTTGATGGCCCAAACCGGCGTTCAAAGTCACCCTCAGGAATCCCAGCGTTAAATGCTGGAACTGGCACCCAAATGGGAGTTAAACGCCCAAACTGGCACTAAAGCTGGCGTTTAACTCCAAGGAGAGTCTCTGCACGAAAAATGCTTCAATGCTCAGCCCAAGCACACACCAAGTGGGCCCGGAAGTGGATTTTTATGTCATTTACTCATCTCTGTACACCCTAGACTACTAGTTTTCTATAAGTAGGACCTTTGACTATTGTATTTTCATCTTGGGATCTGGGGATTATTTTTGATCCTTTGATCATCTTTGGACATCTAGTTCTTAGATCTTTGGGAGGCTGGCCATTCGGCCATGCCTAGACCTTATGCTTATGTATTTTCAACGGTGGAGTTTCTACACACCATAGATTAAGGTGTGGAGCTCTGCTGTACCTCGAGTATTAATGCAATTACTATTGTTCTTCCATTCAATTTCGCTTGTTCTTGTTCTAAGATATCACTTGTTCTTCAACTTGATGAATGTGATGATCCGTGACACTCATCATCATTCTCACCCATGAACAAGGTGACTGACAACCACTCTTGTTCTACAAGCGATCAAGGCTTTAGTGAATATCTCTTGGATTCCTGATTGCACGATGCATGGTTGATCGCCTGACAACCGAGTGCTCGTCTGACAAACGAGCCAACCATTCCGTGAGATCAGAGTCTTCGTGGTATAGGCGAGAACTGATGGCGGCATTCAAGAGAATCCGGAAGGTCTAACCTTGTCTGTGGTATTCTGAGTAGGATTCAATGATTGAATGACTGTGACGTGCTTCAAACTCCTGAAGGCGGGGCGTTAGTGACAGACGCAAAAGAATCACTGGATTCTATTCCGGCCTGATTGAGAACCGACAGATGAATTCCGCTATGCTGTGACAGAGCATATGCAATCGCTTTCACTGAGAGGATGGGAGGTAGCCACTGACAACGGTGAAACCCTTGCTTAAGCTTGCCATGGAAGGGAGTAAGAAGGATTGGATGAAGACAGTAGGAAAGCAGAGAGACGGAAGGGAAGGCATCTTCATGCGCTTATCTGAAGTTCCTACCAATGAATTACATAAGTATCTCTATCTTTACCTTTTTGTTATTTTCGTTCATCACCATTACCATTTGAGTTTGCCTGACTAAGATTTACAAGATGACCATAGCTTGCTTCAATACTAACAATCTCCGTGGGATCGACCCTTACTCGCGTAAGGTTTATTACTTGGACGACCCAGTGCACTTGCTGGTTAGTTGTGCGAAGTTGTGTAATGCCATGGTATTGAACACCAAGTTTTTGGGGTTCATGACCGGGGATTATGAGAGTTGTGAAAAAGTATTGTTCACAATTTCGCGTACCATACCTCATGACACTTTACACGTTTCTTTGTATACCTTCTTCGACATGAGTCTCTAAACCCCATGGTTGGGGGTGAGGAGCTCTGCTGTGTCTTGATGGATTAATGCAATTACTACTGTTTTTCTATTCAATTCCGCTTGTTCTTGTTCCAAGATATCACTTGTTCTTCAACTTGATGAATGTGATGATCCGTGACACTCATCATCATTCTCACCTATGAACGTGTGCCTGACAACCACCTCCGTTCTACCTTAGATTGGGTGGATATCTCTTGGATTCTTTAACCGGAATCTTCGTGGTATAAGCTAGAACTGATGGCGGCATTCAAGAGAATCCGGAAGGTCTAAACCTTGTCTGTGGTATTCTGAGTAGGATTCAATGATTGAATGACTGTGACGAGCTTCAAACTCCTAGGGCGGGGCGTTAGTGACAGACGCAAAAGAATCACTGGATTCTATTCCGGCCTGATTGAGAACCGACAGATGGATAGCCGTACCGTGACAGCGTGCGTTGAACATTTCCACTGAGAGGATGGGAGGTAGCCACTGACAACGGTGAAACCCTTGCATACAGCTTGCCATGGAAGGAGCCTTGCGTGCTTGAAGAAGAAGACAGTAGGAAAGCAGAGATTCAGAAGATGGAGCATCTCCAAAACCTCAACCTGTTCCCCATTACTGCAAAACAAGTACTTATTTCATGTTCTTTTGCTTTTTACAATCAACCCTGATAATTATTGATATCCTGACTAAGATTTACAAGATAACCATAGCTTGCTTCAAGCCGACAATCTCCGTGGGATCGACCCTTACTCACGTAAGGTATTACTTGGACGACCCAGTGCACTTGCTGGTTAGTTGTGCGGAATTACAAAAGTGTGATTGCAATTTCGTGCACCAGGCCACTCTCAGTTTCATGAATGAAACAAGGTCCTCCATCAGAAACTTGGAGGGACAAGTGGGTCAGCTGAGTAAAAGGGTTACTGAAACTCCTCCTAGCACTCTTCCAAGCAATACAGAAGAGAATCCCAAAAGAGAGTGCAAGGCCATAACTGTGATCAACATGGCCGAACCTGGAGAGAGTGAAAAGGCAGTGATGCCCAGTGAGGAAGACCTCAGGGAACATCCACTGGCCATTAAGGAGTACCCCAATGAGGAACCAAAGGAATCTGAGGCTCATACAGAGACCATAGAGATTCCTTTGACCTTCCTATTGCCATTCATGAGCTCTGATGACTATTCATCTTCTGAAGAAGATAAAGACATTGCTGAAGGGCAAGTTACCTAGTATTTAGGAGCAATCATGAAACTGAATGCCAAGCTATTTGGTAATGAGACTTGGGAGGATAAACCTCCATTGCTCATTAATGAACTGAATACCTGGGTTCAGCAAACTTTACCTCAAAAGAAACAGGATCCTGGTAAATTCTTAATACCCTGTACCATAGGTACCATGACCTTTGAGAAGGCTCTATGTGACCTAGGGTCAGGTATTAACCTCATGCTACTCTCTGTAATGGAGAAACTAGGAATCTTTGAGATACAAGCTGCAAGAATCTCACTAGAGATGGTAGATAAATCAATGAAACAGGCTTATGGACTAGTAGAGGACGTCCTAGTGAAGGTTGAAGGCCTTTACATCCCTGCTGATTTCATAATCCTAGACACTGGGAAAGATGAGGATGAATTCATCATCCTTGGCAGACCTTTCCTAGCCACAGCAAGAGCTGTGATTGATGTTGACAGAGGAGAGTTGGTCCTTCAATTGAATGAGGACTACCTTGTATTCAAGACTCAAGGTTCTCCTTATGTACATATGGAGAAGAAGCATGAAAAACTTCTCTCAATACAGAGTTAAACAAAGCCCCCACATTTAAACTCTAAGTTTGGTATTGGGAGGCCACAACCAAACTCTAAGTTTGGTATTGAGAGACCACAACCAAACTCTAAGTTTGGTGTTGGGAGGCCCCAACTATGCTCTGATTATCTGTGAAGCTCCATGAGAGCCCACTGTCAAGCTATTGACATTAAAGAAGCGCTTATTTGGAGGCAACCCAATTTTTATCTATGTTAAATTTCCATTATTATTTTATGTTTTCTTTAGGTTGATGATCATGTGGAGTCACAAAAGCAACTGTAAAAATCAAAGCAAATTCAAAAATAGCATTAAAAATAGCACACCCTGGAGGATAAGCTTACTGGCATTTAAACGCCAGTAAGAGTAGCAGAATGGGCGTTAAACACCCAGTCTGGCACCATTCTGGGTGTTTAACTCCAGAAATGGGCACCAAATTAGCGTTTAACGCCAGAACAGAGCACCAAGTTGGCATTAAATGCCAGAAACAAGCAACAACATGGCATTAAACGCCAGGAAAGGTATAAAAGCTGGCATTTAACGCCAGAAACAGGCAGCAGTCTGGCGTTAAACGCCAAAATTGCACTCTAAAGGTATTTTTGCACGCCTAAATGGAGCAGGGATGAGAAGTCCTTGACCCTTCAGGATCTGTGGACCTCACAGGATCCCCACCTACCCCACCTCTCTCTCTCCCCCTCACACATCTCAATATCTCTCTACACCAAATACCCCTCACCAATCACATCCATCTCTCTTTCCCAAAAACCCCACCTACCTCCAAATTCAAAATCCTTTTCCTCCCAAACCCAACCCCAAATACACGAACCTAACCCTCCCCCCACTCCTATATAAACCCATCATCCCTCTTTCTATTTCACATATCACAAACACCTTATACCCCCTTGGCCGAAACCACATTCCACCCTTCATCTCCTCTATTTTCTTCTTCTTCCCCTTCTTTCTTCCTTCTTTTGCTCGAGGATGAGAAAACCTTTTAAGTTTGGTGTGGTAAAAGCATTACTTTTTGTTTTTTCATAGCCATTTATGGCACCTAAGGCCGGAAAAACCTCCAGAAAGTGGAAACGGAAGGCAAAAGCTTCCACCTCCGAGTCATGGGAGATGGAGATATTCATCTCAAAGATCCATCAAGACCACTTCTATGAAGTTGTGACCAAGAAGAAAGTGATCCCTGAGGTTCCTTTCATGCTCAAGAGGAATGAGTATCCAAAGATCCGACATGAGATCCGAAGAAGAGGTTGGAAGTTCTCACCAACCCCATTCAACAAGTCAGAATCTTAATGGTTCAAGAGTTCTATGCCAATGCATAGATCACTAGGAACCATGATAAAAGTATGAGCCTGAATCCAAAGAATTGGCTTACAATGGTTAGGGGAAAATACTTAGATTTCAGTCTGGAAAATGTAAGGTTAGCATTCAACTTGCCAATGATGCAAGAAAACACACGCCCCTACACTAGAAGGGTCAACTTTGATCAAAGGTTGCACCAAGTCCTCATGGACATATGTGTGGAAGGAGCTCAATGGAAAAGAGACTCAAGAGGCAAGTCGGTTCAATTGAGAAGACTGGACCTTAAGCCTGTGGCTAGAGGATGGTTGGAGTTCATCCAACACTCTATCATTCCTACTAGCAACCGATCTGAAGTAACTATGGATCGGGCTATCATGATCCATAGTATCATGATTGGGGAGGAAATGGAAGTTTATGAGATCATACCTCTAGAACTCTACAAGGTGGCTGACAAGTCCTCCACTTTGGCAACGTTAGCCTTTCCTCATCTCATTTGTCACCTATGCAGTTTAGCTGAAATTGTCATAGAGGAAGACATCCTCATTGAAGAGGACAAGCCCATCACTAAGAAAAGGATGAAGCAAACAAGAGAGCCCACTTATGGACCTTAACAAGAGCATGAAAAAATTCATCAAGAAATTCCTGAGATGCCTCAAGGGATGCATTTTCCTTCACACAACTATTGGGAGCAACTCAACACCTCTTTGGAAGGCTTGAGTTACAACATGGACCAACTAAGAGTAGAGCACCAACAGCACTCTATCATTCTCCATGAGATTAGAGAAGATCAAAGAGTTATGAGGGAGGAGCAACAAAGGTAAGGAAGAGACATAGAGGAGCTCAGGCGTTCCATTGGATCTCCAAGAGGAAGAACTAGCCACCATCACTAAGGTGGACCCGTTCTTTGATTTTCTTGTTCTTATTTTTTTGTTTTTCGAATTTGATGCTTTATGTTTCTCTATGTTTGTGTCTTTACTACATGATCATTAGTGTCTAGCGTCTATGCCTTAAAGCTATGCATAACTCCATGAATCCTTCACCTCTCTTAAATGAAAAATGTGCCTAATTACAAAAGAACAAGAAGTACTTGGATTTTAAATTTTATCTTGAAATTAGTTTAATTATTTTGATGTGGTTGCAATACTTTTTGTTTTCTGAATGAATACTTGAACAGTGCATATTTTTGATAGTGAAGTTTATGAATGTTAAAATTGTTGGCTCTTGAAAGAATGATGAACAAAGAGAAATGTTATTGATAATCTGAAAAATCATGAAATTGATTCTTGAAGCAAGAAAAAGCAGTGAAAAAGAAAAAAAGTAGCGAAAAAAAATGACGAAAGAGGATCCAAGGCTTTGAGCATTAATGGATAGGAGGGCCCAAAGGAATAAAATCCTGGCCTAAGCGGCTAAATCAAGCTGTCCCTAACCATGTGCTTGTGACATGAAGGTCCAAGTGAAAAGCTTGAGACTGAGTGGTTAAAGTCGTGATCCAAAGCAAAAAGAGTGTGCTTAAGAACTTTGGACACCTCTAATTGGGCACTTTAGCAAAGCTAAGTCACAATCTGAAAAGGTTCACCCAGTTATGTTTCTGTGGCATTTATGTATCCAGTGGTAATACTGGAAAACAAAGTGCTTAGGGCCACGACCAAGACTCATAAAGTAGTTGTGTTCAAGAATCAACATACTGAACTAGGAGAATCAGTAACACTATCCAAAGTTCTGAGTTCCTATAGATGTCAATCATTCTGAATTTCAAAGGATAAAGTGAGATGCCAAAACTGTTCAGAAGGAAAAAGCTACTAGCCCTGCTCATCTAATTGGGACTAAGTTTCATTGATATTGTGAGGTTTACTGTATATTCTCTTCTTTTTATTCTATTTTGTTTTCAGTTGCTTGGGGACAAGCAATAATTTAAGTTTGGTGTTGTGATGAGCAGATAATTTATACACTTTTTGGCATTATTTTTAGATAGTTTTTAGTATGATCTAGCTACTTTTTAGTACATTTTTATTAGTTTTTAAGAAAAATTCATATTTCTGGACTTTACTATGAGTTTTTGTGTTTTTCTGTGATTTCAGGTATTTTTTGGCAGAAATTGAGGGACCTGAGCAAAAATCTGATTCAGAGGCTGAAAAAGGACTGCTGATGCTGTTGGATTCTGACCTCCCTGCACTCGAAATGGATTTTTTGGAGCTATCGAAATTCAAATGGCATGCTCTTAATTGCGTTGGAAAGTAGACATCCTGGACTTTCCAGCAATATATAATAGTCCATACTTTGCTCAAATTTTGATGACGCAAACTGGCGTTCAAACACTAACTTGCTGCCCTATTCTGGCGTTAAAAGCCAGAAACAGGATAGAAGCTGCAGTTAAACACCCAAACTGGCATAAAAACTGGCGTTTAACTCCAAGAAAAGTCTCTACACATGAAAGCTTCAATGCTCAGCCCAAGCACACACCAAGTGGGCCCAAAAGTGGATTTCTGCATCATTTACTTATCTCTGTAAACCTTAGCTACTAATTTTAGTATAAATATTACTTTTTCTCATTGTCTTAGACGTCTTGGTTATTCTGGTTCCCCCTCTGGGACCGAAACCAATGGACACCATTATCACTTATGTATTTTCAACGGTGGAGTTTCTACACCCCATAGATTAAGGTGTGGAGCTCTGCTGTTCCTTGAGTATTAATGCAAAGTACTATTATTCTTCTATTCAATTCAAGCTTATTCTTATTCTAAAATATTCACTCGCACTTCAACCTGATGAATGTGATGATCCATGATACTCATCACCATTCTCACTCATGAACGCGTGCTTAACAACCACTTCCGTTCTATCTGCAATCGCTTGAGTGTATATCTCTTAAGTTTCTAATCAACGATTCACATCGACTCCCCTCTAATAATGGGGCATCTGAATCCGAGATTAGAATCTTCGTGGCATAGGCTAGAAACATTTAGCAGCATTCCTGAGATCCGAAAAGTTTAAACCTTGTCTGTGGTATTCCGAGTAGGATCTGGGAAGGGATTACTGTGACGAGCTTCAAACTCGCGACTCTGGGGCGTAGTGCCAGACGCAAAAGGATCATTGGATCTTATTCTGACATGATCGAGAACCAACAGCTGATTAGCCATACGGTAGCTATGCCTGGTATTTTTTATCCAAGACGAGAAATTTGACAGTTGATTAGTCGTACAGAAACCATAGAGGACCATTTTCACTGAGAGGACGGGAGGTAGCCATTGACAATGGTGATCCCCAACATACAGCTTGCCATGGAAAGGAGTATGAATGATTGAATGAAGACAGTAGAAAAGCAGAGATTCAGAAGGAATAACGCATCTCCATACGCTTATTTGAAATTCCCACCAATGAATTACATAAGTATCTCTATCTTTGTTTTATGTTTATTTATCTTTTAATTATCAAAATCCTATAACCATCTGAATCCACCTGACTGAGATTTACAAGATGACCATAGCTTGCTTCAAGCCGACAATCTCCGTGAGATCGACCCTTACTCACGTAAGGTATTACTTGGACGACCCAGTACACTTGCTGGTCAGCTGTGCGAAGTTGTGAAGAGACGTGTGAATCATGGTATTGTGCACCAAGTTTTGGAGCCATGCCTAGTGATAACAATTTCGTGCACCATGAGGCTTATGGTGTTAGTAAAATATTATTGTCATTTGAATTTGTTTTCACTTTGCACTTGATGAAAGAGATTATAGGACTCACTAATGTTTTTTTCTAAGCACTGCAACAACAATCTCAAGATATTCTTAATGCATTGCATATTGTTTGTACATCAAAGTTACTTCTTCAACAATTAAGAGATGGTGGATGGTGCAATTTTCTTGCAAATGTTAAAGATTTTTGTGAAAAGCATGAAATTGAAGTCCCTAATATGAGTGCACAATACGTTTTTGGAAGAGGTCGATCTTCTCAACCAAGTGTGACAGTTGAGCATCAATATCGAATAGATGTATTCTTGTCAACAATTGACTCTCAAATACAAGAGTTGAATAGTAGATTTAATGAGCAAACAATAGAGCTTTTGACTTTGGGTTGTGCTTTGGATCCTAAGGACAATTTCAAATTATTTAATATTGAAGAAATTAGTAGGTTAGCAGAGAAGTTTTATCCCCTTGACTTTCCTTCTAATGAGCTAAATATTTTGAAATCTTAGTTGTAACATTATCAGCATGATATACCAAATCATTTGAAGGGCATTGGTACACTTTCTGAATTGTGCAACAAGTTGCAAGAAACAGAAAAATCAAGAACTTATCACATGGTTGATAGATTAATACGTCTTGTTTTGACTCTACCAGTGTCTACAACAACAACAGAAAGAGCTTTTTCAGCAATGAAAATTGTTAAGACAAGATTCTGAAGTAAGATGGCTGATGAATTTCTTGCAGACAATTTGGTCATCTATATAGAAAAAGAATTAGCAGCTATTTTCGACAAAAATCTAATTATAGATTATTTTGAAAATAGAAAAAAATATTGAATAGCCTTTTTATGATACATAACTGTAAGTGGTAACTTTTATATATTATTGTCTTACTTTGATTGATATTATATATTTAATTTTTTTTTTATTTTATCAATAGAAATAGTAATATAAAATATTTTTTGTAAATTATTAAACACCGTCCCCCTTAAATAGTTAGTCTAGCTCCGCTCCTGAAGTTAAGTTAGTTTAGTGGTTAACTCATTAGTCCACTTAAACTTTTACTCCTTTAAATATTAAGAGGATAATTATTATAAATATGGATTAAGACTCCTAATTTATGAAGTCCAGACACGAACACGGAATACGAAATGATACGGAATACATCGACACACCAATTCAAAAAAATTATCAGATATAGGGACACACATATGTTAATAATATATTAATTAATATTAAACCAATAACTATTTTCAAAAAATAACCATATGATATGTATTCTTCCTAAAGTGTATCGGTATTCAAAAAATAAAATTATAAACTCTTATGTTTTAATAGAATTAGTAAGAGTTTTGTACATCATATGTACACAAAAAAAGTTATCTAAAATCATACAATTTCTCTATCATATATGGTTAATATCTTTATCATTAGAAAAAATTACTCTTTTCAACTTTGGTTCATTAAGAGAAAGGTGGGCAACTTCGAAGACACCATTTTCTTCATCAATTGATGAAAAATTATCTCGGACAATATCCTACATTATAGTTTCTCCTTTATTGTATTGTGAAATTTTTATTAAAAGAAGATGAAGATTATTATGGATAAATACTAATTTTTCTATCCATTTAGGCTTCAATTTGTTTCTTTTTAGGGAATGGATAAAAGAATAAGAATTAATCCAATTCCTTTCACAACAAGAAGATGAAGATGGTTCCCCTAATAGCCTAAGAGCAATTGGTTGAAGAAGTTTTGTTTTACCACCATGAATTAACCACTAAAATTGCATCGACTATACCTCTATCATTTAAGGAGTCACAATCATTAATGACACTTCTACTATCAAAAAAACTTGCAAATTTAATGTTTATTTTCCTGCTCTTTTCTTCATTAAAAAAATATTTATTCAAACATTTAACTCTCACTACAAGAATAATTAGTTTTAGCGACAAATTTTTAGCGACAATAATATAATGGCTGTTATTTTTTTAATTTAAGTTATGTTTTGGTGGTCATTATATATTTACCATTAATATTATATATTATAATGGCAATAATTGTGATTGCCACTAAAAATATAAGAAAATCTACTTTTATTGAACAATTTTTAGTGCCCATAGTACTATAGCTAGTATTATTTTTATTAAAATAAATTTTTGTAATAATAGTTTCATTAAGTTCACTTTCACCCAAACAGAGGGAGTTCTCATCGCCGAAACAGATTCAGAGGGAAGGGAGATCTCATCGCCGAAACCCTAAGTTCACTGTCACTGCCGTCGCATCCTTAGGTCATCTCCACCCTCCAAATCGGCGCCTCTGCCTCACATGACATCTTCCTCCGCCTCCTCCCCTCCCACTTTTCAATTTCTGCAACCTCCACATAGAGCGCCTCTCCATTTCCAATTTCAGTCGATGTGATTCGTTGGACTTGCAGGTAATTTCTCACCCTATTTTTCTTCAATTCAATTAGATGAACTTGAAACTGAAACTGTTCGGTGCAACATTTTCAGGTTTATATGTTTGTTAGCATTGGAAGTTGTTATGTAAAAGTAGTAGATGACAGTAATTCAATTTTGCTTAGCAATTTTGATTTCATATTTTTTTTCCTGATTAAAAATTTTGATATACTGCAATGGACATTCGATTTTTTGTTTATTTTTATGGTTTCAATGAATGTATGTTTTGTAGGAGGTGGAATTGCTCGAGATGGACTTGAATTGGTGGGAGAAAGATACGGTGCATTGCATATCCTTCATTGTTAATGCATGTAACTTTTCTAAATGCAGCAGTATCAGTCTTGGGCTATGTTCATTTTTCATATTTTAGAGGGCCTCAAAAGATATTTTTGTTGTCAATTTTGTTAATTGCTAATACAAGTAGGTAGTCAAAATTGTTTTGTGGAAGCGATTATAGGTTATCAAAATACTTTTATTGCCTTCTCAAGTTGTATTATACACAGCTCTCCAGTGGGGCTGGCATTAAGGGAAGCTGTGTTAGGACTTAGGAGAGTGCTTGAATTTGTTATTATAACGTGTCAATCTCAACTTCTAAAAGGCTACAACTAGCGCGTTTTTATTTTGGATCGATTTAATAAGGAAGGGAAAAAAAAGAGGCTTGTCTTGTTTGTTTTTCATGAATTTGATTTTGTTTATGTTGTCATTAATAATGTGATTCAGTGATACCTGCCTGTTGTGCAAGCAACAACATCAAATTTTGTAATTCGGATGACTTGAATGCCACCAGCGGAAACTTTGGTTTTCGTGGGGAAGCTTTAGCTTCCATTTCCGAAGTCTCTTTGTTAGAAATTGTGACAAGAACATACGGAAGGTCTACTGGATATAGAAAAGTATTGAAGGTGGGGATAATTTCCAGCAGTTTGTTCATTAGTACTATTTCACACAAGTATATTATGATTGCTATTGATTTTGATGCAAACTTTGTTCTGGTTTGATTTTTTGTTTTTAATTACTTTTCTGTTTTAAAATTATGAAACTTAATCAAGATCTTAGAGAAAAATAGAAAAGAAATTACACTCTATATAGAAAGATAGTTACCTAAAGAGAAAGACAAATGTTTTGAATGATTTTCTTCCTAAGTATGATTTGGATGCGAACCCAATCATATCTTTCTAATAATGTCAATAAAGCATGGACCAGAGTGGCGTTATCTCTAGATATTAATCTGCAAGCCAAATCACAATCTTAATAATTAATTTATACAAAATGGTATGATGTTAATTAGTTCCATTCCTTAATTAATTATTTCAAAGCCTACTAGCAGATCTACATAGCTTTTTTCTTCATGACAGACTTGTGCATTGAAAGTGTACACTAGCTGAAAATTAAAGGATGTTACGCAATTATACAAGCAAATTGTTGTGCAGCCACAACCATCATATCAAAGTCTTCTTCTACCCTTCACAGCTAAGGTTCGTATTTTAAGTTATTCTTGTTCCAATTATTTTATTTTTAAGTTATTCTATGCTAATAGGCATCTAGTTTTGATTTGGCGTAGAGAGATGCTGAAATTATTATGATATTTCTCATGGAAAATCTTAAAAAAGTAATTAATAAGTCAACTTTTTCTTCCTTTGGTATAGGTTCTGTCCCTGTCCCGTCCGCTAACTTCTGGTGTGTTTCTGTATTTGTTTTGCAGACTTTACAGTATGTCTGTATCCTTGTGACTACAAATTTAGATAGTGTAATTATGGGATAGTAGATGATATGCCGAGGTTTGAAAAATATTCAATACCATAAACATTTGAATTGTTGGCCTTAACATTGTTAGATGTTAACTCACAGTTCGTTAGCATGTGGCCTAATTCATATGCTTCTGAGTCAATTGGCTAATAGGTTTGAGCATCTGAATTCATGGAATACTAAAAATGAGTTCAAAAACAAGAAGAAAAGTAGGTTTCAACCATGTCCAGCTTATATCTTGAATATAAGTTGCCTTCATTCTTTCTATGATTTGACATTTGAATCATCAAAAACTTGGGTACAATTCAAGGTAATTCTTTTGCCCGTTTTCTTTACTCATTTTTCTTATCATGTTTGTCAATCATTGTTGCTGTATGGGCTCATAATTCATAGTTGCTTGTTGAAGGTCCAAAAGTTAATTTTATAGGGTTCTAGTCCAAATTCAGAACATTTATTAGAGATGTGTAGAATTTCTTTTTTGGGATTCCTATATTATTGTCTCATTCAGTGGGAATTGTCTTATCACAACTTGGTACATTAGATAAATATTTTTTTTTTTTGCTCAACATTTTTATATCCTGCAAATTAAGGATTGGGATTCTATACTCAACTCCATTGAGAAGGTCATAAAAGAATGCTGAGAGGAAAACATAGATTGTGGTATGCTCTCTCACTGTATCTTACATAGGTATGATGAGTTATTATTTTTTACATTTTTATTCACTATTTATTCACTGTATCTTATAGGAGAGTCCTTCAATCAGTCCACTTACATGGTACATGAAGGTCATCCGTGGAAAGATCTTAACATTCTTCCAACAGAAGCAGGCAAGGTTTATTGTTTTGGTGATCAAACACATTCTTTTGCATTATTTGAGTGTGACCAATTTTGTTCGTTTACTTTCTGCTTTCTTGTCTTATACACATGGGTTAAACATTATATAAGGTAAATATTCCCATAATTATTTTTTGTATAGTGGATCATGCTGGTTTGTCTTTATAATTATATTGAACTACTATTGTCAAATATCTTTATTGCAGATAAATCAAAATTTGGAAGCCATACTAAGAATTTTCAAAAATTCTCTTTTTTCA
The DNA here is from genome assembly GCF_003086295.3 of Arachis hypogaea. Classification (NCBI taxonomy): domain Eukaryota; kingdom Viridiplantae; phylum Streptophyta; class Magnoliopsida; order Fabales; family Fabaceae; genus Arachis; species Arachis hypogaea. Next base: position 78,198,846 of record NC_092041.1, read on the forward strand.
CTTCAGGCAAGCTAACCGAAGATGAATAGTATCAATCTGACAGGGAAGATGTTAGAACCTCTCTTGGTTACTTGTGTCAAGGGACTGAAATATTGGGAGAAACAAAATTCATTTACTTTTGAGCATTAGTTATGTGCTAATCATTGATGTAACATAGATTTGTAGTATTTATGTTATTTAAATTTGTATTATGCTTTATTACTTTTCAAGAGAAATTTGCATATAAATATTTTGAATTTAATGAAATATTTCAATTTGTAGTATTTAATTTTAGTAATTTATATTATGTACAATAATAATAATAATAATAATAATAATAATAATAATAATAATAATTGGTAAAAAATAATTGAAATTTTAGAAAAATGATAGATTGTTATTTCTAAAAGAGTGAGTATAATTAAAAAGTTTCATGATTTTAGTGGCAATAATAATGACAACTAAAAGTGAATAACATTACAATTTTAGAATTATTTTTAGTGGTCATATAAATTGCTAGTAAATTGGGTTTTGGCGGCAATAGTAATGGCCGCAAAAAGTGATTTTTCTAGTAGTGTCTCTCATTAATGATTTCAATATCTTGATAAAGAGAAATTCATCTAGAACCTTCTTTCAACCATTAAGGATACCTATATAATTAGTGGTTAAAAAAAATTAGTAAAAAATTAATTCTTTACTTATAAATAAAAGTTATAAATTACAAATATAAAGAATTTTGATTATAAATCAAATTCTGCATTAATAATTTAATTAATAATAAATATAAATATTTATTAATATATGAGGTTTTATTAAATTTTATAATTTTAATAAATATAAATTAATTTTAAAAAGTTTTTTTAAATCCTTTTAAAAGAACCTTTTTTTTTTAGAAATACAAATATAAATATATAACTTTTTATTTACAAAACAAAAAAAATATTTATACTTTATCTCTCTAAAAAACTTACTGGATCTTAGTAATTTTATATATTCTCTTGCTTATTTATCTAAAATAGACAACAAGAGTAGCGAAATTTTTTTATTATTTAATTATTTACCAAAATAAATTAAATTAATATATTTAAAAACAATATTACAACAATTTATTAAAAATAAAGATAAATTAAATAAAAATCTAACAAAAATGTTCTAAATCGGAAGAACTAAAAAGAGAATTTTTGAAGAATTTTAATAAAGAATTAATAACAACTTTCAAAATTCTTGTTCTACTAATAATACAATTCATGAATGAATTCACACCCTCCAAGGTTATTTCCTTGCCTCCAAAGTCCAAATCCTCATTAACCATAGTCAAGAACAAACCCTTGGTAAAGCTAGTCATCATTGCCATCTATATTTGGTTAGACAAAGCTTTAGATGGTTGACCAGTGAATTAATATTTAATTTGACCGGCGGGTCACCAAATAAATAGCATACAATTAAAAAAAATATTTATACTATTGTTTAAAAAATAGTGAAAATACCTATGATATTTATTTTTTATTATTTACTTTTATATATATATAAAAAACATAAAAAATATATAAAATAAATGTTATAAATAACACCACTTATATGAACATTTTTTAACGGTCGTACGAAATACATGTATGGCTACAAAACTTTCTTAATACAAGGATATTAAAAATTAACCATCCTTTCTTATTTAAAGAAAAAAACACTATGATGTGAACGCATGACGTGTATTGCGTAGTATGCTCAATTTTATAGTATCTTACAAAATAACCAACAAATCCTGTAAGAAAAAACAACAAACCACAATTTCATATAATCTCAGTCCCATATATATATATATATATATATATATATATATATATATATATATATATATATATATATATATATATATATCGGGCAAAGTATGGACTATTATACATTGCTGGAAAGCCCAGGATGTCTACTTTCCAACGCCGTTAAGAGCGCGCCAATTGGGCTTCTGTAGCTCCAGAAAATCCACTTCGAGTGCAGGGAGGTTAGAATCTAACAGCATCTACCGTCCTTTTCAGCCTCTGAATCAGATTTTTGCTCAAGTCCCTCAATTTCAGCCAGAAAATACCTGAAATCACGGAAAAATACACAAACTCATAGTAAAGTCCAGAAAAGTGAATTTTAACTAAAAACTAATAGAAATATACTAAAATATAACTAAAACATACTAAAAACATTCTAAAAACAATGCCAAAAAGCGTACAAATTATCCGCTCATCAGAATACTTTTATGATTATTTAATACAAGAATTATTTCTTTCATTTTAATCCATTTTACCTTCTAATAATCATGTCTTCTTTTGATTCCCTTTCATATGTTATGGATTTATTATTTACAATAATATATATATATATATATATATATATATATATATATATATATATATTTTAACGATATCTCTTAATTTAGCAGATCAAAAATTAATTTGTTATAAATTAAAATTTTATTTAAAAATTTATTATTAACAAATAAATTATTATATATACAAAATAAAAATCTTCAACATTTATTGAAAGAAACTAATAATCTAACTATTATACTAACCCAAGGTTCGTTATCTCATTCTTATTTTTCATTGAACTCCAACTAACCTGTTTTGCAATGGTCCACCAAAGCCCAATTCATACGTCCAAGACTCAGAATAGTCCATAGAGACCCAATCTAAGGTGTAGGAATGAAAGTAGTATATGCGAAGGCCCAATATGGGACTTTCAATTTGTCCATTAGCTTATCACATGCTCAACCAAAGAAAATAGATATTCTCCAAAAAAAAAAAATTCTAGAAAAAGGATCAACTCCTAAACTTGCTTCAGCGTAGTTGGCGAAATTACACAAATCATAAAGAGAGATGACAATGAATTTTTATGAAAAGAGATTCCCTTCCGTCCAAGTCTTTTTTTTCCTTTTAATAAAATGTCTCATATTTTTGCCTCATCATTATTATGCGTCCTCATTTATTTCTCTCCATAAAAAAGATAAATACCTATAAATATTTAAGAATATTAAGTTTAAAAAGATTAAAAAAAATTTAACACAATTACAATAAAATTTAATATAATTCAATCAAATATATAGAAAATCAAACACAATTTAAACATAATAATATACACATAAAATTTTTAACATATAAATCAAAATAAAATAAATTAAAATTATTTACATAACTTTTATATATAAAAAAATTTTAAGTAAATTTTTTTTAACAAAAAATTTATAAATTTTCATAGAACAGATATCTCAATTTTCGTTTGTCTTTATTTATTCAGGAGATGAGTTCTATGTTTGTAGAGATCTTACACATATATTGTGACATGAGATTTATTTTATTTATACTGTAAATAAGATATACTTAAGGTTAATTTGTTTATAATATAAATGAGATAAGTATTGTAACGACCTATAACTTTAAAAATATAAATATAAATAAATAATAATTTATTTTATAAATTAGAATTTTTTATTTTTAGAAATTAATTTATTAAAAATAATTAAATTAATTTTATAATTATTTGAGTTCAATTAAATTCAGATTTATATATATATTTTTTATTAAGAAATATTTTACATAAATTAAAAATATACTTTTAGTAATTTGTAAATAATGAAAATTATTTATATATTTTAATTTGAGTAATTGATATTTTTAATTTAAAAATAAAGTTTAATTAATGATATTATTATTGAAATAAATATCCATCGATATGAGTAAATATTGGTACTTTTTAGTAAATTTAGCTTTGCAAATATTTCATCATATATCTTTTATCATTATGTTACTAATATTATTTATATTAGTAATTTATATATATTATTATTTGTGTTTTAATATATCCAACTTTTATAATTATCCGTTTAAGATATTTATAACTTGAATTACTGCCTCAGCAATTTATATATTTGACACCCAACCCATTAAACATCGTCAAAACACGCATGGCTGATCCATTTTGAAGGAAAATAAAGAGAACCCGAGGGAGAGAAAAGAATGTAATTCCATGTATGTCAAAACCATTCAAAATCTCATTCTCCCATTAAACATCACCAAAACACGCATGGCTGATCCATTTTGAAAGAAAATAAAGAGAACCCGAGGGAGAGAAAAGAATGTAATTCCATGGATGTCATGAACTTTCAATTTTAATTTCTTGTGATCCATAACTTCAATAAAAAATTTAATCCTATAAAAATATTCGTATCATCTTTTTTTATATATTGGCGTCATTTTTATTCGGTAGAAGTTGACGGTGACGTAACTCTTCTTCCCTTTGAGTTTGGCCAATTGGAGTTATAGGAAGCACAGACGATTTCTAATATTTTCTTCTTCAGCAACTCGGTCGAAAAGCTTCTCTAGAGTTTCAAGTATTTTGATTTCGTACGGAAATAGGATTTTGATAAATTCTCACCAATTAAATTTAGGTTGGATAAGTGAGTGGTTGTTGTGATTGATTATTAATGGAGTTTGATTGACTTTATATTGAATTTTGTTGATATATTGTTATATGTGATTAAACTTGTGATTTGTTCATGTTTGTGCTACCCAAACTATGATAATGAGGCTGATTTGGGCTATCATTGTGTTAGTTTTTTAATAAAATAGTGAGGTTTAAGGCCGAGAAATTAAATTAGAAGCTGTGAAAAATCGATAACCATAAAACTCAAAAATGGACTAAAATTTTAATGTATATTTTAAAAAGAAAATATGGAGGATTTGTATATTTTAAAAAGAAAATAAGGAGGACTTCGGTTCTTGGTGAAGAGAAGAATCAGTCAAGAAGAATTATTTTTGAGGAAATATACTTGTATTTTTATGAAAAGATTGAGTTTAATATTATAATTATATAAGCTTTCGGATATTTTAGATAATAAATAAAATTCAGGGATAAAATGGATATTTTATAAAAGGTCGGGGTTATTTATATAAATATAAAACAAAGTGAAGGTTTAAATATAATTTTATAAAATATTGAAATTAAAAATAAAATATTAAAAAATTCGTGGTTTAGAAACTAATTAATAAAAGTTTGAAAATAAGGTTTTATAAAATAAGTTTTAAGAGTGTTACAAATATTATTTTAAATATTTATTTAAAACTATTCATTTATATTAGAGTAAATTATTATTACAAATTATTATTTATCAAGATATTATTTAATAAGAATATTATTGTATATATTATGAAAAATAAAATAGAGAGTGGTAAACAACCAAGTTTTTCTAAAAGTTTTAGAAAGACAAATCTAAACTAAGGATCTCATGATCCCCTCTTCATAAAATATTTAGGGAAAGATGAGGGAAGAGTGTGAAGATAGTTTTTATGTTAAAATTATGGAATTAAAAGAATGATGAGAAAAGAAAAGAAAAGAAAAGAATATGTTAGTTAAAGGGATCTCTGCCACAGGAGAGCAGATAATAGAAAAAAAAGAACAAAAAGAAAAGGGAAAAGCAGATATGATTGTTTACCTGTTGAAAACGAGCAGAGATATGGTGGTGAGTCCAACGAGATTTGCTTTCCAAATATACATCGGCCAATCCAGGGATAGTCGCACATGTATGACAAAGGTTGCTTACAGAGGTTATCGCTACATACATTGGCTAGAGAGAGCCTCATCTGTAAGATAGAGGTTGTTTACAGAGGTTATGTTTCCATACATCGGTTCAAGTGAGTCGCACCTGTAAGACAGAGGTTGCTTACAGAGGTTATGACACTGGAAACCAAACTCAGACAAAAGTTGCTGAGTTACGTCGGGAGCTGGTTGAAACCGACAGATGAGCTCATTACCTGCACTAGGGATATACATGCATCATACTTGTTTGTGCATTTTTGTTATGAGTGTGTTTTCTGTGATTGTGGGTGTGCTAAAGGGCTGCTTGAATTCTGTGTTCTATAATTGTTAAATTAGATTGTACTTTGTTGGCTGTTGTTGCTGACCAAGAATATATAAAATGAATATAATTGATATGAGAATTATGATTGGTCCAGAATTTCCTTAATAGAAAGAAGAACTTCGTTGTAAGCATAGTTCCAAACTAACTAATAACTCTCAATCAAATTTTAATATTTAGTTGTCACAAGTACAAACCCCAATGAAAAGAAACAGAAGTATTTAAACCTCGGGTCGTCTCACAAGGAATTGCAATGAAGTGATCAATTATTGGCTATGAAGGAACAAGGGGGTTTGATTTGATAAAAGGGCAAGAAAGTAAAGCAAACAATTAAAGAAAGCAATTAATAAAGAGATACATTCATGTCAAGGATTGAGAATATAGGCCTTCTATCCTAGTCACTAATCATAACAATAATTATAAAAAAACTTGTCCTATTTAGTCATCTCCAACAATGGAAGAAGGTACAATGTTATCTTGATACGAGAAAAAGTCAAATAAGACTAGTTAATCTCAATCCAAAAGACCTAATCAACTTACTAATTGAATTAGCAAAAGATTAGCGTCAATGGAAACAATATAACTAACAACTCTAGATCACCATCATAACTTGAGTATTCATGACTCAAGATTGCCTAATTCCTCTTTTCAAGCCAAAAATGCTCAAAAATCTACTCTAACATCCTACCAAATATTTTATCAAACACTTGGAAGGCATAAAAGAAAACATGGTAAATGACAAGAAATAGTAAAATCTACAACTACCCAATGCAAGAAAGGTAAGAATAACAACTCAATTGAAAAATAAAAGAACATAAAATATCAATTGCATTAAAAGAAATCCAAATCCAACAAGAGCATTCATAAAATAAAAGAGGCATAAAAGAGAAATTAACAATGTGAACTAAGAGAATTAAGATTTAGGAAAAAGAAATTACAAAAAAAAACTAAAAGAAAACAAGAATTAAAACCTAGATCTAAGAAAAAAATTGACATAAGAACCCTAATTTTAGAGAGAAAAGGGAGCTTCTCTCTCTAGAAAACTACCCTACATGATACCTAAGCTACACTAATTGCTCCTACTTGACCCATCTTGAATTCTACATAAAATAGTCTCAGGAATCAGTTGGATTTGGGCATGGGAAGTTGATGAGCGGATAATTTATACGCTTTTTGGCATTGTTTTTAGGTAGTTTCTAGTATGTTTTAGTCACTTTTTAGTATATTTTTATTATTTTTTATGAAAAATTAACATTTCTAGACTTTACAATGAGTTTGTGTATTTTTCTGTGATTTCAGGTATTTTCTGGTTGAAATTGAGGGACCTGAGCAAAAATCTGATTCAAAGGCTGAGAAAGGACTGTAGATGCTGTTGGATTCTGACCTCCCTGCACTCGAAGTAGATTTTCTAGAGCTACAAAACCCAATTGGCGCGCTTTGAATTTCGTTGGAAAGTAGACATCTTGGGCTTTCCAGCAATGTATAATACTTCATACTTTGCCCGAGATTTGATGGCCCAAACTGGCATTCAAACGCCACCCAGAGACCCTTTTCTGGCGTAAAACGCCAAAACTGGCACCAGAACTTGAGTTAAACGCCAGAACTGGCACCAAAACTTGAGTTAAATGCCCAAACTGGCACCAAAGCTGGCGTTTAACTCCAAAGATGGCCTATGCACGTGAAAGCTTTAAGGCTCAGTCCAAACACACACCGGTGGGCCCTGGAAGTGGATTTCTACACTATTTATTCATCTTCTGTAAAGCTAGTTTACTAGTTTGGTATAAATAGAACTTTTTACTTTTGTATTCGAGGTCTTTGACCTTTTGGGAGTTCTTCGAACCCTTTTTGGAGGCTGGCCATTCAGCCATGCCTAGACCTTTTATTCTTATGTATTTTCAACGGTGGAGTTTCTACACCTCACAGATTAAGGTGAGGAGCTCTGCTGCTCCTTGAGTATTAATGCAAGTATTATTGTTTTTCTATTCAATTCACACCTACTTCTCCTCTAAGATATACTCTTGTACTTAATTCAGTTAAGTCAGAATGAAGGGGTGACACGTGACAATCACTCACTCTTCGTTAGTCGCTTAGCCAAGATCCGCGTGCCTGACAACCACAAAGCAGTCTACATGATGTTCAACGTAGTCATTGGACGACAGCTGAAGTATATTCTCTTTGGTCTCTGACCCACGGATTTGAATCACCTCTCCTAACAACAGAGCATTCGAATCCGTGACGTTAGAACCTTTGTGGTATAAGCTAGAACCAATTGGCAGCATTCTTGAGATCCGGAAAGTATAAACCTTGTCTGTGGTATTCCGAGTAGGATCTGGGATGGGATGACTGTGACGAGCTTCAAACTCGTGACTGTTGGGCATAGTGATAGTGTGCAAAAGAATAAATGTATTCTATTCTGACACGATTGAGAATCGACAGCTGATTAGTCATGCGGGAAACCGTAGAGGACATATTTTCACTGAGAGGACGGATGGTAGCCATTGACAACGGTGATCCACCAACATACAGCTTGCCATGGAAAGGAGTACGCATGATTGGATGAGGATAGTAGGAAAGCAGAGGTTCAGAGGCAACAAAGCATCTCCAAACGCTTATCTGAAATTCTCACCAAGGAACTACATAAGTGACTTTATTTTATTTTATGTTTTATTGTTCTTTTAATTATCAACACCTCATAACCATTTGAATCCTCCTGACTGAGATTTACAAGATGATCATAGCTTGCTTTAAGCCGTCAATCTCCATGGGATCGACCCTTACTCACGTAAGGTATTACTTGGATGACCTAGTGCACTTGCCGGTCAGCCATGCGGAATTGTGAAAAGTGTGAATCACGATTTCGCATACCAGAAGCTCAGAAAATACCCCCCAGTATTTTCACTTTAATGAGGTTACGTTTTGGCTGTGACGCGTACGCATGGGCCACGCGTCCACGTCGTCTGGCGTTTTCCTTATTAGGCGTACGCGTCATGTCACGTGTATGCGTTGCCTTAGACAATGCACCTCTTTATGCGCGCGAGTCTGTCACACGTGCGCGTCGCTCTAAGCACTCTAAATCCTTATTTTTCCATGAATTTTCCACTTTGTATGCTTTTCTCTTCAATTCTTCCATCCAATATTTGCCTTATGAACCTGAAATCACTCAACAAAGATATCAAGGAATTGAATAGAATTAAAATGAATTAAATTTAGCTATTTTAAGGTCTAAAAAGCATGTTTTCACTCTTAAGAACAAAATTAGGGAGAATTACAAAATCATGCTATTTCATTGAATAAATGTGAGATAAGTTGATAAAATCTCCTAAATTAAGCACAAGATAAACCACAAAATTGGTGTTTATCAAACCTCTCCACACTTAAACCAAGCATGTCCTCATGCTAAACTCAAGAAAGAAACAAAGAGTATCAACATTTATTCAATGCAAACTATCTATACGCAACCTATCTACATGCAATCTAGCTATATGAATGCAACTACTTGGTCAAAATAAATCAACTTCCAAGAATACATATATAAGTACAAGGGATAAAGCAATAGCAATCAAATCAAACCCACAATTGAATTGAGTTATTAAAAAGATTTTAACAACATGCAAGAAAGGAGATAATCATAGGTGAAAACATGTAATTGAGCAATCGAACCCTCACCGGATGTGTATCCGCTCTAGTCGCTCAAGTGTATAGGGCTGATTCACTCAATTCTCCCCTAATCATGCTTTCTATGATTTGTTTTAAATCTAACAATCAACAATTATTTCATGTATGCATAAAAATATCATGAGGTCTTTCCACAAGGTTGTAATGGGGCTAGGGTAAAGTTAGGATTGTATATGGTTAAGTGAGCTTAAAATTTGAATTTTGATTAACCTAAGTAACAATTTGTAACCTCAACAAAAAATCCAACAATGAATAATTTTACAATGATTTTAAAATAACATCTTATCAGTAATCAGCAGCAATAAACAACAAACAATATTAATAATCCAACACTTATAATGAAAAACAAAAAAATAAACATAAATAAAACTAACTAAATAACTAACTGACTAACCAAAAGAAATGGTGATAGATGATGCTTGGTAGTGTTGGATGATGGTTGAAGGAGGAAAAGAAAAGAGGAGAAGGGAGAAGAAGGGAAGAAATGAAAAGAAGAGAAGAAAAGAAGTGAGTGAAACAGGGCAGTCTACACGTACGCGTGGAGTGACGCGTAAGAGTGGTGAGGTGAAAGGGGAGCAACACGTACGCGTGGGTCACACGTACGCGTGATGGTCAAATCAGAGAGGCGACACGTACGCGTGGGTGGATTTTGTGCTAAAGGCACAATTCCAGCCCAAAATGCGCGCAACTCTCTGGAATTTGTATGGGAGCATGAAAAATTAGGTGTCACGCGTACGCGTGGGCGAGGTGTACATGTGAGTGGTGGAAAAACTTGAGGTCACGCGTACACGTGGCATGGTGCTCTATTTTTCAAAATTTTTCCAAGTTCTTGCACCGAATTGATGTGTGAGCATCTTTCTCATCTTTTCCTAGTGAATTTGCGTTTAAATGGTTAAGTTTAATCAAGAATTAATTGTCTTTTAGACACAATGGATGCTACTTTGAGTCTTGTGCAATTCTGTTTATTTTAGGTAGCATTCAGCTGGATTTGATGGAGTTTCTGCAGCACAAAAAATAAAGGAGATGACAGCGAGGAGCGACACATGCGCGTACCTAACGCGTGCGCTTGATTTGGAGCTTTCCATGGCGACACGTCCATGTTCCTGATGCGTACGCGTGAAAAGCGAAGTTGCACAGTGACGCATACGCGTACTTGACGCGTACACGTGACACACAAAACAGACAATCGACGCGTACGCGTGACTTGCACCACGTGCAGAAAACGCAGAAAACGCTGGGGGCGATTTTTGGGCCCCATTTTGGCACTCAAGTAAGGCGCAGCTCTCTGCCAAGTTAGGCGCGGATCCATTGAAGCCAAGTGGTCCCCACGTTACAAGGCGTGGATTATTTAATTAATTCTGATTCAAATTTGAATTTGAAAATAGAAAAAGATATTATCTTAATTTTAGATATTAGATTTTAAAAGTAATTAGGATTAGTTATAAAAAGGAGAAACTTTTCTTCTTTAGGGGGATTCCATTAGGGAATTCTATACCAATTTACATTCTGTATTCTACAGTTTACCTGAATCCTTATTTTCTCTAAGTCATGGGCAACTAAACCTCCACCGTCAAGGTTAGGAGCTCTATCTAGTGTATGGATTGATACTATTATTTTTATATTTTAATTCATGTTTTGATTTATATTTTAATAATTATTTTTGTTCTTTATTTTATGAATTTGGGTGGAACGGAAGTATGACCCATATTCTAATTGAGTTCTTGTATAACTTGGAAAAGCTCTTTACTTGAACAACAGCTTGAAAACATATTATCCTAAATTTCTAATTGTTTGTATTTAACGGGATACGTGACATATAATCCCCTTATTTTTGGATAATTAGGATTCTTGTGGCATATAAACTGGAATTTGATCATCACCCTCTAATTGGAATTAATTGACCAAGGAATTGGCAGTTGATGAATTTTAGAGGAGACTAGGAAGGTCTAAAGAATTAGGGTCTAGTCACAAATAGTTTGCCATGAATTAAATCTTGCATGATTAAAATAGTTAATAAGAAAATTCAATCCGTAAAATAGATAACTCTGAAGCCTTAACTGTTTTCGCCCATATTTTATTTTCAACTTAATTACTTGCGTGCCTGCCTTCTGATATTTGGAAGTCACTTTTTAAACCTTTTAAATATCTCAAAACCATTTTCTGCTTGCCTAACTAAGTAAATCATTTAACCATTGTTGCTTAGTCCATCAATCCTCGTTGGATCGACCCTCACTCACCTGAGGTATTACTTGGTACGACCCAGTGCACTTGCCGATTAGTTTGTGGGTTGTAAATTCCACACCAAGTTTTTGGCGCTGTTGCCGGGGGTTGACTGTGATTAACAACTATCAGTTGTTTGATTGCTTAGATTAGGCATTTTATTTTTAATTTTATTTAAATTTTATTAAAAAAATTCGAAAAAAAGAAAAATTTTAAATAAATAAATAGCACAAATATATTTCTTAATTTCTGAAATTAAGTCTGGTGTTTCCTAGTTAGTTTTATTTTAATTTTTTCTTATTTTAATTCTTAGAATTTTGTTCTTTCTTCTTTGCTTTCCTGTTCACAGCACGGCTAATCATCTGTCAGTTCTTGATCATGTCGGAATAGAATCCATTGATTCTTTTACGTCTGTCACTACGCCCAACAATCACGAGTTTGAAGCTCGTCACAGTCATTCAATCCCTGAATCCTACTTGGAATAACACAGACAAGGTTTAGACTTTCCGGATTCTCAAGAATGGTCGCCAATAATTCTAGCTTATACCATGAAGATTCTGGTTAAGGAATCCAAGAGATATTCACTCTAGCTTTCGCTTATAGAACGTAAGTGGTTGTCAGACACGCGTTTATAGGGACGGATGATGATGAGTGTCACGGATCATCACATCCATCAAGTTGAAGTATGAGTAATATCTTAGAATAGGAATAAGCTTGAATTGAATAAAAGATAGTAGTAATTGCATTAAAACTCAAGGTACAGTAGAGCTCCACACCTTAATCTATGGTGTGTAGAAACTCCACCGTTGAAAATACATAAGTGATAATGGTCCAGACATGGCCGAATGGCCAGCCCCCAAAACGTGATCAATAGTCTCCTAAGATGAACAATAGATTAACACTGAGACCAAAGATGTGGTCAAAAGACACTAGTACAATAATAAAAAAGTTCTATTTATACTAAAACTAGTTACTAGGGTTTACAGAAATAAGTCTAAGTGCAGAAATCCACTTCTGGGGCCCACTTTGGTGTGTGCTTGGGTTGAGCTTGATCTTTACACGTGCAGAGGCTTCTCTTGGAGTTAAACGCCAAGTTGTAACGTGTTTTTGGCGTTTAACTCTAGTTTGTGACGTGTTTCTGGCGTTCTACTCCAGAATGCAGCATGGAACTGGCGTTGAATGCCAGTTTGCGTCGGCTATGCTCGAAAAAAAGTATGAGCCATTATATATTTCTAGAAAGCTCTAAATGTCTACTTTCCAACACCGTTGAGAGAGCGCCATTTGAAGTTTTGTTGCTCCAGAAAATTCATTTCGAGTGCAGGGAGGTCAGAATCCAACAGTATCAGCAGTCCTTTGTCAGCCTGAATCAGATTTTTGCTTAGGTCCCTCAATTTCAGCCAGAAAATATCTGAAATCACAGAAAAACACACAATCTCATAGTAAAGTCCAGAAATGTGAATTTTGCATAAAAACTAATAAAAACATCCCTAAAAGTAGCTAGATCCTTCTAAAAACTACCTAAAAACAATGCCAAAAGAAGAGAATATACTATAAATCCCAAATTATCAATAAATATTAGTTCTAATTAGATGAGCGGGACTTGTAGCTTTTTGCTTCTGAATAGTTTTGGCATCTCACTTTTTCCTTTGAAGTTCAGAATGATTGGCTTCTATAGGAACTCAGAGTATGTTGATTGATTCTCTTAGTTAAGTATGTTGATTCTTGAAGACAGCTACTTTTATGAGTCTTGGCCGTGGCCCTAAGCACTTTGTTTTCTAGTATTACCACCGGATACATAAATGCCACAGACACATGACTGGGTGAACCTTTTCAGATTGTGACTCAGCTTTGCTAAAGTCCCCAGTTAGAGGTGTCCAGAGCTCTTAAGCACACTCTTTTTGCTTTGGATCACGACTTTAACCACTCAGTCTCAAGCTTTTCACTTGGACCTGCATGCCACAAGCACATGGTTAGGGACAACTTGATTTAGCCGCTTAGGCCTGGATTTTATTTCCTTGGGCCCTCCTATCCATTGATACTCAAAGCCTTGGATCATTTTTACCCTTGCCTTTTGGTTTTAAGGGCTATTGGCTTTTTCTGCTTGCTTTTTATTTTTCTTTCTAAAAATATTTTTTTTCGCAAGCTTTGTTATTCATTGCTTTTTCTTGCTTCAAGAATCAATTTTATGATTTTTCAGATCATCAATAACATTTCTCTTTTTCATCATTCTTTCAAAAGCCAACAATTTTAACATTTATAAACAACAAGATCAAAAATATGCACTGTTCAAGCATTCATTCAGAAAACAAAAAGTATTGTCACCACATCAATATAATTAAACTAAATTCAAGGATGAATTCGAAACTCATGTACTTCTTGTTCTTTTGTATTAAAAACATTTTTCATTTAAGAAAGGTGAAGGATTCATAGAATTATTGATAGCCTTAAGACATAGTTGCTAAATACTAATGATCATGTAGTAAAGATACATACATAGGCAAACATAAAGCTCAAAAACCGAAAAACAGAGAGATAAGAACAAGGAAGTTAAGGAATGAGTCCACCTTAGTGAGGGTAGCGTCTTCCTCTTGAAGAACCAAAGGTGCTTTTGAGCTCCTCTATATCTCTTCCTTGCCTCTGTTGCTTGATCCCTAATGATTTTGGTGCTCCTATCCTTAGTTGCTTCCAATAATTGTGTAGAGGAAAATGTATCCCCTGAGATATCTCAGGGATTTCTTGATAAGGGAATTCCTGATGCTCTTGTTGAGGTCCATGAGTGGGCTCTCTTGATGTGCAGTCAAATGCTCTACTACTGAGCTATGGACCCTTGAGATGAATCTCTCCATCTTCCATAACTCAGAGGTGGAAGCTTTTGTCTTCCCTTTCCTCTTTCTAGAGGTTTCTCTGGCCTTAGGTGCCATCAATGGTTATGGAAAAACAAAAAAAGCTATGCTTTTATCACAGCAAACTTAGAATGTTGCTCATCCTCGAGCAAAAGAAAGAATAGAAGAAGAAGAAGAAGATATGGAGGAGAGGGAGAGATGTGTGGGTTTCGGCCAAAGGGGAGAAGAGAGGGTTGTGTTGTGTGAAAATGAAGAAGGATAGAGGGGTTTATATAGTGGAGGGAGAGGGTAGTAGGTTCGGTCTTTTAGGGTGGGTTTGGGTGGGAAAGAGATTTTGAATTTGAAGGTCGGTGGAGTTTATAGGGAAGAGTGATTGAGGTAGGTGGTGAAGGGTGTTTGGGGAAGAGTGTTATTGGATTGTGTGAAGAGGAGAGAAGGTGAGTTGAGGTAGGTGGGGATCCTGTGGGTCCACAGATCTTGAGGTGTCAAGGATGAATCATCCCTGCACCAATTAGGCATGTAAAATGCCCTCTGCCTACAATCCTGGCGTTTAACGCCAGACTGAAGCTTGTTTCTGGCGTTAAACGCCTAAATGTATCATGTTTCTGACATTTAACGCCAGCCTGATACTTGTTGCTCGCGTTAAACACCAGCTTTCCTCAAGGTGCAATCTTGGCGTTTAAACGCCAGACTGCTGCTTGTTTCTGGCGTTTAACGCCGGATTCATGCTCTGTTCTGGCGTTGAACGCCAGGCAGGTGCTCCTTACTGGCGTTTAAATGCCAGTAAGCTCTTCATCTAGGGTGTGTTGTTTCATCTGCTATTTTTATTCTGTTTTTAATTTTAGTATTTGTTTTGTGACTCCACATGATCATGAACCTAATAAAACATAAAAGAACAATAAAAATATAGATAAATAAAAATTGGGTTGCCTCCCAATAAGCGCTTCTTTAATGTCAATAGCTTGACAGTGAGCTCTCATTGAGCTTCACATATGTTCAGAGCATTGTTGGGACCTCCCAACACCAAACTTAGAGTTTGAATGTGGGGGTTCAACACCAAACTTAGAGTTTGGTTGTGGCCTCCCAACACCAAACTTAGAGTTTGATTGTAGGGGATTTGTTTGACTCTGTATTGAGAGAAGATTATCGTGCCTCTTTTTCATGTTTACAGAGGAATACCCTTGGGCCTTAAACACAAGGTAGTCCCCATTCAATTGAAGGACTAATTCTTCTCTGTTAACATCAATTACATCTCCTGTTGTGGCTAGGAAGGGTCTTCCAAGGATGATGCATTCATCCTCTTCCTTCCTAGTGTCTAAGATTATGAAATCAGTAGGGATGTAAAGGCCTTTAACCTTCACTAACACGTCCTTTACCATTCCATAAGCTTGTCTGCCATCTCTAAGAGAAAGTGGCAGTTTATACCTCAAAGATTCTCAGTTTCTCTATTACAGAGAGTGGCATAAGATTTATACCTAACCCCAGGTCACACAGAGCCTTCTCAAAGGTCATGGTGCCCATGGTACAGAGTATTAAGAATTTACCAGGATCTTGTTTCTTTTGAGGTAAAGTTTGCTGAACCCATTTATCTAGTTCACTAATGAGCAAGGGAGGTGCATCTTTCCAAGTCTCATTACCAAACAACTTGGCATTCAGCTTCATGATAGCTCCTAGATATTGAGCAACTTGCTCTCCAGTTACATCTTCATCCTCTTCAGAGGAAGAATAGTTTTCAGAGCTCATGAATGGCAGAAGGAGGTTTAATGGAATCTCTATGGTCTCTATGTGAGCCTCAGATTTCTCTAGGTCCTCAATAGGGAACTCCTTCTTGTCTGGGAGACGTTCCATGAGATCTTCCTCATTGGGGTTCACATCCTCCCCTTCCTCTCTAGGTTCGGCCATTTTGATTATGTTAATGGCCTTGCACTCTCTTTTCAGATTCTTCAGTATTGCTTGGGAGAGTACTAGGAGGAGTTTCAGTGATTTTCTTACTCAGCTGGCCCATTTGTGCCTCCAAATTTCTAATGGAGGACCTTGTTTCACTCATGAAACTTAAAGAGGCCTTAGACAGATCAGAGATTATATTTTCTAAGCTAGAGGAGCTCTGCTCAGAATTCTTTGTCTGTTGCTGAGAAGATGATGGAAAAGGCTTGCTATTGCTAAGCCTGTTTCTTCCACCATTATTAAAGCCTTGTTGGGGCTTTTGTTGATCCTTTCACGAGAAGTTTGGATAATTTCTCCATGAAGAATTATAGTTGTTCCCATAGGGTTCACCCATGTAATTCACCTTTGCCATTGCAGGGTTCTTTTCTCAGGATCATAAGCTTCTTCTTCAGAAGATGCCTCTTTAGTACTGTTGGATGTATTTTGCCATCCATTCAGACTTTGAGAAATCATGTTGACTTGCTGAGTCAACATTTTGTTCTGAGCCAATATGGCATTCAGAGCATCAATTTCAAGAACTCCCTTCCTCTGAGGCGCCCCATTACTCACAGAATTCCTCTCAGAAGGGTACATGAATTGGTTATTTGCAACTATGTCAATAAGTTCTTGAGCTTCTGCAGGCGTTTTCTTTAGGTGAATGGATCTACCTACAGAATACTCCAGTGATATCTTAGAGAACTTAGATAGACCATAATAGAATATATCCAAAATGGTCCACTCTGAAAGCATGTCAGACAGACACCTTTTGGTCATCTGCTTGTATCTTTCCCAAGCTTCATAGAGGGATTCAGCATCTTTCTGTTTGAAGGTCTGAACATCCACTCTAAGCTTGCCCAGCTTTTGAGGAGGAAAGAACTTAGCCAAGAAGGCCGTGACCAGCTTATCCCAAGAGTCTAGGCTATCATTAGGTTGTGAGTCCAACCATGTTCTAGCTCTGTCTCTTACAGCAAAAGGGAAAAGCATGAGCTTGTAGACTTCAGGATCTACTCCATTAGTCTTAACAGTCTCACAGATCTACAAGAACTCAATTAAAAACTGATAGGGATCTTCTGATGGAAGTCCATGAAACTTGCAGTTCTGTCGCATGAGAGCAACTAGTTGAGGTTTTAGTTCAAAATTATTTGCTCCAATGACAGGGATTGAGATGCTTCTTCCATCAAATTTGGAAGTAGGTGTAGTATAATCACCAAGCATCCTCCTTGCGCCTCCACCATTGTTATTGGGTTCGGCCATGTCTCTCTCTTTTTTGAGATTCTTTGTAAGGTTTTCTCTGGATTGTTGTGATTTAGCTTCTCTTAGCTTCTTCTTCAGAGTCCTTTTAGGTTCCGGATCTATTTCAACAAGAATGTTCTTGTCCCTGCTCCTGCTCATATGAAAAAGAAGAGGACAGAAAAAGAAGAGGAATCCTCTATGTCACAGTATAGAGATTCCTTTATGTTAGTAAAAGAAGAAAAGAATAGAAGAAGGTAAGAATCCAAACACAGGGGGGAGGAGTGGGTTCGAATTCTTGAGGTGAAGAGAAGTGTTAGTAAATAAATAAAATAAATAGAGAGAGATGAGAGGAAGAGAACTTTCGAAAATTATTTTTGAAAAATGGTTAGTGATTTTTGAAAATTAAAAGAAGAAATTAAATCAAAATTAAAATTTGAAACAATTAGTTAATTAAAAAAATTTTTAAAAAGAGGGAAGTGGTTTTCGAAAATTAGAAAGAGAAAAGTAGTTAGGTGGTTTTGAAAAAGATAAGAAACAAACAAAAAGTCAATTAGTTAGTTGAAAAAGATTTGAAAATCAATTTTGAAAAGATAAGAAGTTAGAAAAGATTTTTGAAATCAATTTTGAAAAAGATATGATTTGAAAAAGATATTTTGAAAAGACATGATTGAAAAAGATATTTTAGAAAAGATTTGATTTTTAAAACTAAAATTGATTACTTGACTAACAAGAAACTAAAAGATATGACTCTAGAATTTAAAGATTAAACCTTTCTTAACAAGAAAATAACAAACTTCAAATTTTTTAATCAATCACATTAATTGTTAGTAAAGTTTTCGAAATTTTGAAATAAAGATAAGAAAAAGATTTTGAAAATAAATTTAACATTTTCGAAAATAAAAGATAAAATTAAGAAAAAGATTTTTGAAAATCAATTTTAAGAAATTTCCGAAATTAAATAAAAAAAGAAAAAGATTTGATTTTTGAAAACGTTTTGAAAAGATAAGATTTTTAAAATTGAAATCTTGACTTGACTAACAAGAAACAACTAATTTTAAAATTTTTTGACTAAGTCAACCCAAAGATTTCGAATTTTTGAGAGAAATAAGGAAAAGATTTTTTTTATTTTTGAATTTTTAATGATGAGAGAGAAAAACACCAAAAATGACTCACAACATGAAAATTATGAATCAAAACACATGATGCATGTAAGAACACTATGAATGTCAAGATGAACACCAAGAACACTTTGAAGATCAAGATAAACATCAAGTCTTATTTTTGGAAAATTTTCAAGAAAGGAAAAACATGCAAGACACCAAACTTAGAAAATTTTCATGCTTAGACACCATGAATGCAAAAATGCATATGAAAAAGAACAAAATACACAAAACAAGAAAATTTAAAGATCAAACAAGAAGACTTGTCAAGAACAACTTGAAGATCATGAAGGACACCATACATGAATTTTTTGAAAAATGCATAAATTTTTAAAAACATGCAATTGACACCAAACTTAAAAATTGACTCTAGACTCAAACAAGAAATACAAAATATTTTTGATTTTTATGATTTTATTAATTTTTATTTTGGATTTTTTTTCGAAAATTATTTTGAAAAGAACGAAAACAAATAAAATTTTTTGAAAGATTTTTGAAAAATTTTTTGAAAAGAAAATTACCTAATCTGAGCAACAAGATGAACCGTCAGTTGTCCAAACTCGAACAATCCCCGGCAACGGCGCCAAAACTTGATAGGCAAAATTGTGATTTACACTTTTTATAACTCAAAAAATTCTTAGTAATGGCTCCAAAGACTTGGTGCACACTACTATGGTTCATTCACATTCTTCACAACTTCGCATAACTAACCTGCAAGTGCACTGGGTCGTCAAAGTAATAAACCTTACGTGAGTAAGGGTCGATCCCACAGAGATTGTTGGTGTGAAGTAAGCTATGGTCATCTTGTAAATCTCAGTCAGGCGGATTCAAATGATTATAATGGTTTTCGAAATTAATAATAATTAAAACATAAAATAAAGATAGAAATACTTATGTAAATCATTGGTGGGAATTTTAGATAAGTGTATGGAGATGCTTCATTCCTGTTGAATCTCTGCTTTCCTACTGCCTTCCTTCAATCCTTCATACTCCTTTCCATGGCAAGCTGTATGTAGGGCATCACCGTTGTCAATGGCTACTTCCCATCCTCTCAGTGAAAATGGTCCAAATGCTCTTGTCACAGCACCGCTAATCATCTGTCGGTTCTCGATCATGTCGGAATAGAATCCATTGATTCTTTTGCGTCTGTCACTACGCCCAACAATCGCGAGTTTGAAGCTTGTCACAGTCATTCAATCCCTAAATCCTACTTGGAATAACACAGACAAGGTTTAGACTTTCCGGATTCTCAAGAATGGCCGCCAATAATTCTAGCTTATACCACGAAGATTCTGGTAAAGGAATCCAAGAGATATTCACTCTAGCTTTCGCTTGTAGAACGGAAGTGGTTGTCAGACACGCGTTCATAGGGACGGATGATGATGAGTGTCACGGATCATCACATCCATCAGGTTGAAGTACGAGTAATATCTTAGAATAGGAATAAGCTTGAATTGAATAAAAGATAGTAATAATTGCATTAAAACTCAAGGTACAGTAGAGCTCCACACCTTAATCTATGGTGTGTAAAAACTCCACCGTTGAAAATACATAAGTGATAATAGTCCAAGCATGGCCGAATGGCCAGCCCCCAAAACATTATCAATAGTCTCCTAAGATGAACAATAGATTAAAACTGAGACCAAAGATGTGGTCAAAAGACACTAGTACAATAGTAAAAAAGTTCTATTTATACTAAAACTAGTTACTAGGGTTTATAGAAATAAGTCTAAGTGCAGAAATCCACTTCCGGGGCCCACTTTGGTGTGTGCTTGGGTTGAGCTTGAGCTTTACACGTGCAGAGGATTCTCTTGGAGTTAAACGCCAAGTTGTAACGTGTTTTTGGCGTTTAACTCTGGTTTGTGACGTGTTTCTGGCGTTTTACTCCAGAATGCAGCATGGAATTGGCGTTGAACGCCAGTTTGCATCATCTAAGCTCGAACAAATTATGAACCATTATATATTGCTGGAAAGCTCTAGATGTCTACTTTCCAACGCCGTTTGGAGTGCGCCATTTAGAGTTCTGTAGCTCCAGAAAATCCATTTCGAGTGCAGGGAGGTCAGAATCCAACAGCATCAGCAGTCCTTTGTCAGCCTGAATAAGATTTTTGATCAGGTCCCTCAATTTCAGCCAGAAAATAACTAAAATCACAGAAAAACACACAAACTCATAGTAAAGTCCAGAAATGTGAATTTTGCATAAAAACTAATAAAAACATCCCTAAAAGTAGCTAGATCCTACTAAAAACTATCTAAAAATAATGCCAAAAAGCGTATAAATTATCCGCTCATCAGAGATCACATGGGTTACTACTCACACCCAAGTAGTGATTCATATTATGGTGGATGGAGGAATTACCCAAATTTCAATTGGCAAAGTCAAAACCAAAGAAACTTCAGTGCTCTATGTTCCAACTACCAAGAACCACCATCTCCATATTCATATCAAGAACCATCATCTTTCTACCCATATCAAGAGCCACCATATCCCTATTTATACCAAGAAACATCCTCTTATTACTCTTATCAAGAATCACCATCTCCTTCTTATTCATATCAAGAACCACCAGCAGATATTGAGCTCCTCATGAAAGAATTCCTACATGATATAAAGACGAGTGTCAAAAATATAGAGAAATATGTGCAGACGATTATCAAGAACCAGGAAGAGGAACAAGCAAATTTCTTTCCAAGAGATACAATGCAAGATCCTATGGAAGAAAGTGAGGAAATCCATCAAAAGAGGTTATACTCCATTGAATTCGAGAACTTTTCACCCTCACATATGGAAGAAGAGGAAGATGCACAACCTCTCATGCCCTTGGTAAGCAATGAAGAAGAGATTGAATTAAAAGAAAGCTACCAAGAGGAAGAGGTTGAAATTGAGGAAGCTTGCAAAGAGGTAGAAGAATTCAAAGAAGAAGACAAGGGAGTGGAGCTTGCAAGACCTCTTCCAAAGCCATCACCATCCAATACAGCATTCAAGTGGGTAAAATTCCTATCCTTAACCTTTACTTTCCCACTTGAATATAGGCTACTGGAGATGGATGGTCAACTTAGAGCTCTTTGTGGCATTAAGAGTAAAAAGAAGATGGTTAGTGGTAAGAGTTGTCAAGCAAGGTTCAATATGGTTGCATGCTCCAAATTGAAGTGTAAGGATTGGTGTAGAGCTCAATTGAATGGGTCTAGAAGGTTGTTTGGATGTCTTTGTGAGAATTCAGATCGCTTGCCACCCGGTGAGAACAATGGTTATCCACAAGAAGACGGGTGTAAAAGCAAGGTTTATGACCCTGGAATTCATTCCCACAATCAACACTCTTGGGGCCTTGTCACTTGCTTCAACTTGCTCAAAGGCGTTATGCGCCTAGCTTGGAATCCCGGTGGCCATTGGAATTACAAACATTAGTGGAGATTCTTGGATCAGGACAAGCACAAGCCACCATGACAAGGAGCTCACCACATGTCCAACTTAAGGATATTAACTAAAAGTGCTTGGTGGGAGACAACCCACTGTGGTATGATCGCTCCTTTTTATTCTTAGTTGTTTTTCGTAGTAGTAGTTTTCTTACTTATTTGATTTTTATTGAGTTTTCACTATTTTTCTGATCATGCAGCTATTTTTGAACAGGAACCGGACACTTCAACCAAAAACGAGCACACAACGCGCAAGCATCGCTGACGCGTACGCGTCATATGTGTGTGCGTGAAAAATAAAATTGAAGAGAGAGTTACGCAGGAGTGGCGAAGGAAGGTGCCCAGTGCACAAATTGGATCACGCGTACGTGTCCATGACCCGTGCGTGTCAATTACAATTTTGGCACTCCACGCGTATGCGTCAAGCACGCGCACGCGTGGATGAGTGAAATCGGCATAATAGGTGTTTTGGCCAGAAAGTTATGCTGGTGTCGGACTGGAACTATGCTAGGCACACAAGCCGCACAACACGGATGCGTCCCTGACGCGTTCGCATCATTTTCCCATCCGGGCTGTCCACTCGTACGCGTCCCTGACGCGTACGCGTCACTTGAGGTTCGTGCGATCCACACATACGCATGCCTCACGCGTACGCGTCACATGTGACGCCCAATTAAACCACCTCAGCGCCTGATTTCAAATCATCCCCCTCCTAAATCCTAACTCTCTCTTGTTCTTTTATCTTTTTTATCCTTCTTTCACCATATTGATTGCTTTTATATCCCTCTCTGTTTGCAGTTCATCTTTGCTTGAGGAAAAGCAAACCTTTAAGTTTGGTGTTGATGCTTCGCTTATGGCTTTTCTGTCTAGCACCAAAGGGAGATGAATGTGCTTCATGAAGGAATGAGATGACCACCAGCATAACTGAGGTGGTTGAGTTCCTTTCATTCTATTTCTCTTCCGTTTTTATTGCATTGTCTTCTGTTTTCTATTGCTTTGATTGCTTGCATGATCTTTAGTACTTTTAGTCAAAAAAAAATTTCTCATGTATTGCTCACTAAAACTTTAATTCAAAAGAAAAAGAAGTGATGTATTGCATGAGAAATTGAGTTATATTTAAGAGTAGTCTTATTTACTTAAATGTGGTGGTATTATTTGTGATTTTGAATGCATGACATGAACAATGCATATTTGAATTCGAATCAAAGGATGTTGATGTATAAGGAACAGGAATTTAGAGAATTATTATGACTTCTCTGAAATAAATAAAAATTTAATCATTGAAGCAAAAGAAACAGCAAAAAAAGAAAAAAAAAGAGAAAAAGAAACTATAAAAGTAAGGTCCAAGGCTCTGAGCATTAATGACTAGTGAGGTCAGACATGATTAAAAACTCAAAGAGTTGTTTCCCTAGTGATATGCTTGTGGTGTGATTGTGTCAAGTAATCCTTGAGACAGAACACTTAGAGTCGAGACCAAGTGCGTTTAACCGAGTATGCCAAAGGCTTTAAGCACCACTATCTGAGAGTAACTGAAAGAAAAATCAGAACTTAAAGGAAGTTTCCTAGTTAAGTGCTTGTGGTGTTTCTATGTCAAGTGACCCTTGAGACAAAACATTTAAAGTCACGGCTAGGCTCAAGGTGCAAAGCACCAAAGAAAAAACTAAATTAAAGAAAATTATGCTGTGTTCAAGGATTAAACTGGAGTATAAAGATCAGAGATTCATAATATGATCCGGATTCTAATTCCGAAAGACACTGACATTCCTCTGATTCAAAGGAGAGTGAGATGCCAAAACTGTTAAAAATTACAATGAATAAACCCCATTTTAAGAATAGATTTGAGCTTAATTGAACTCTCATTCTCATGCAAATTCACATCCTAAGCCTGTATTATTTTGGTTGCTTGAGGACAAGCAACAATTCAAGTTTGGTGTTGTGATACGTGAGCACCTTTCTCATCTTTTTCTAGTGAATTTGCATTTAAATTGTTAAGTTTAATCAAGAATTAATTGTATTTTAGCCACTATGGATGCTACTTTGAGTCTTGTGCAATTTTATTTATTTTAGGTAGCATTCAGCTGGATTTGATGGAGTTTTTGCAGCACAAAAATTAAAGAAGATGACAGCGAGGAATGACGCGTGCGCGTACCTAATGCGTGCGCGTGATTTGGAGCTTTCCATGGCGACACGTGCGCGTTTCTGACACGTACGCGTGAAAAGAGAAGTTGAATAGCGACTCGTACGCGTACTTGACGCATACGCGTGACACGCAGAATAGACCATCAACGCGTACGCGTGACATACGCAACGTGCAGAAAAAACAGAAAATGCTGGGGGCAATTTTTGGGCCCCATTTTGGCACTCAAGTAAGGCGCAGCTCTCTGCCAAGTTAGGCGCGGATCCAGTGAAGCCAAGTGGTCCCCACGTTACAAGGCGTGGATTATTTAATTGATTCTGATTCAAATTTGAATTTGAAAATAGGAAAAGATATTATCTTAATTTTATATATTAGATTTTAAAATTAATTAGGACTAGTTATAAAAAGGAGAAACTTTTCTTCTTTAGGGGGATTCCGGGGGATTCCATTAGGGAATTCTATACCAATTTACATTTCGTATTCTACAGTTTACCTGAATCCTTATTTTCTCTGAGTCATGAGCAACTAAACCTCCACTGTTAAGGTTAGGAGCTCTATCTATTGTATGGATTGATACTATTATTTTTCTATTTTAGTTCATGTTTTGATTTATATTTCAATAATTATTTTCGTTCTTTATTTTATGAATTTGGGTGGAACAGAAGTATGACCCATGTTCTAATTGAGTTCTTGTATAACTTGGAAAAGCTCTTTACTTGAACAACAGCTTGAAAACATATTATCCTGAATTTCTAATTATTTGTATTTAACGGGATACGTGACATATAATCCCCTTATTTTTGGATAATTAGGATTCTTGTGGCATATAAACTGGAATTTGATCATCACCATCTAATTGGAATTAATTGAACAAGGAATTGGCAGTTGATGAATTTTAGAGGAGACTAGGAAGGTCTAAGGAATTAGGGTCTAGTCACAAATAGTTTGCTATGAATTAAATCTTGCATGATTAAAATAGTTAATAAGAAAAGTCAATCCGGAAAATAGATAACTCTGAAGCCTTAACTGTTTTCTCCCATATTTTATTTTCAACTTAATTACTTGCGTGCCTGCCTTCTGATATTTGGAAGTCACTTTTTAAACCTTTTGAATATCTCGAAACCATTTTCTGCTTGCCTAACTAAGTAAATCATTTAACTATTGTTGCTTAGTCTATCAATCCTCGTGGGATCAACCCTTACTCTCCTGAGGTATTACTTAGTATGACCCGGTGCACTTGCCAGTTACTTTGTGGGTTGTAAATTCCGCACCACAAACCAAGCATTCAAAACCTCCAAACAGATACCAAAACACCATAAAACCTTATTTAACATACTAGATTACTAACTAAACCAAAAAACTAACGTAAACATGAAATTAAACTAATTTTACCAATATTTAAAAAAAAAAGAGAAAATGAAAAGATATTACTATGGTGGGGTGTCTCCCACCTAGCACTTTTATTTAGTGTCCTTAAGTTGGACTTATGGGGAGCTCCTTGTCTTGGTGGCTTGTGCTTGAATTCATCCTCAAATTTCCACCATTGTTTCGACTTCCATTGGTTGTCAGAATTTCCAACCAAGTGCACCAAACTTTGGTGAATCTCTTCACAAGATTGGGGCTCCCAAAATTGATCCTCCTCGAATATGCCGAGATCCCAAACTTTGTTCTTGCACCCGTCTTCAAGTTGATCATGGTAATTCCCTCTGGGTGGCATGTGATCCGAATTCTCATGAAGGCACCAAACTATTCTCCTAGACCTATTCAATTGAGAACTACGCTAATTTTTGTATCCACTCCTTGAAGCTTCAACCATAATGAGCCTAGATTTACAACGCCAACTACTAAACATCCTCCTCTTACGCCTAATTCCGCAACGCGCCCTAAGTTAGCAATCCGTTTCAAGTAAGCCAAATTTGAGTGGAATAATAAAGCTAAGAGTTATGAGTTTTACCCACTCAAATAAAGGATTAGATGGTAACTTAGGTGGAGGAGTTTCCAATGATTTAATAAAGCATCTTCCACTCCCGTCCATCCTCTTCTAGGGGCTTCCACCACTTGACAAGATGCTTCGTCCTCTACTTCTTGCCAAGCTTCCTCAAGTTCAAGTTATTCTTCACCAATTTCTTCAAGCTCTTCCCCATCACTCAAATCATAAATAAGAGGTTGAGTGAAATTTACCTCATCATCAATTCCAAGTTCAATGGGGAAGGATTCCTCAAACTCAAAAGGATCATATGTTGATGCAGAATCATCATAGATAGGGAAACTTGGTGCTTGCCCCTTTTCTTCCATTTCTTCAATCACATTATACCTTAGAGGTTATGCATTATCTTCCTTGACATCACTTTCAAACTCCATGGAAGAAGGCTCTTCAACTTGAGATTCCTCTTTGTACCCAACATCTCCTAAATTTTCAACCACTCCTTCCTCTTGTTAAACAATCTCAACTTCCTCCTCTTGTTGCACTTCTTACCTCAACTCCTTTTCTTCACATTGAAGCTCCAAATTCTCCTTCTCATTGTGCTCCTCAACTAATCCTCCATATTTCACAATGGGAGTGTCTTGGATACTTGACCACAATGATACCATGTGGTTCATCACTTCGGTCAAGCTAGCCACGAATTCCCCTAGCATCTTTTGCTCTTCTTCTTGCTTTTGACACCTAGCTAGAAGTTCTTGTTGTTCTTGTATTAGGGGTTGGAGAGTTTGGTCCAATGAAGGTGGTGTTAGAAGAGAGAGTTCATTGTTTGAGGGAAAGGTATTGTAATTGAAAGGTCGTTCATATTGGTGAAAATATTGAGGTGGTGTATATGGAATTTGTTGTTCATGGGAGCATTGGTGTTGGAATGGTGGTGGCTCTAGATATGGTTCATATGGTGGTTGGTATGGTGGGTATAGGTTAGGATCATATGGAGGTGGATGGTGATATGAGGCTTGTGAGTATGATGGTTGATGGCTATATTGTGGAGGAGATTCATAGGCATAGGGTGGTGGTTGTTGATAATCACAAGGGGGTCCACCATAGCCATTTGATTGGTATGCATCTTGGAATGGCTCTTGCTCATAGCACATTTGGGGAAGTTGTTGCCAAGAGGGTTGATCAAATCCTTGAGGCTCCTCCCATCTTTGATTGTTCCATCCTTGATGCATGTTGTCATTGTAATTTTCATCTCCTACAACATAGTTGTAACCACACTCATAACCAAAGTGGTGAGAATTCATAATGACAAGAGAAAATAAAAACAAATACTAATAAGAACTAATAAAAACTAACTCTTAAAGTAAGAAAAAACTAACAAAGAAGCATATTCACAATATTAACATATATACAATAGCCAATAGCATAACACCATTGCAATTCCCCGGCAACGGCGCCAAAGAAGCATATTCACAATATCAACATATATACAATAGCCAATAGCATAACACCATTGCAATTCCCTGGCAACGGTGCCAAAAATTTGATATGAGAATTATTGTCAGTCTAGAATTTTCTTATAGAAAAGAATTACTTCGTTGTAAGCATAGTTCCAAACCAACTAATAATTCTCAATAAAATTTTAATAATTTGGTTGTCAAATCTACAAACCCCAATGAAAATAAACTGAAGTATTCAAACCTCGGATCATCTCACAAGGAATTGCAATGAAGTGATCAATTATTGGCTATGAAGGGACAAGGGGGGTTTGATTTGGTAAAAAGGCAAGAAAATAAATGGCAAGAAAATAAAGCAAACAATTAAAGAAAGTAATTAATAAAGAGAGACATTCATGGCAAGGATTGAGAATATAGGTCTTCTATCCTAGTCACTAATCATAACAATAATTATCAAGAGCTTATCCTATTTAGTCATCTCCAACAATGGAAGAAGGTACAATGTTATCTTCACACGAGAGAAAGTCAAATAAGACTAGTTAATCTCAATCCAAAAGTCCTAATCAATTTACTAATTGAATTAGCAAAAGATTAGCGTCAATGAAAATAATATTAACTAAAAACTTTAGATCACCAACATAAGTTGGGTATTCGTGACTCAAGATTGCCTAATTCCTCTTTCCAAGCCAAGAATGCTCAAAAAGCTACTCTAACATCCAATCAAGCATTTTGTCAAAAACCTGGAAGGCATAAAAAGAAAGCATCATAAAAGTGCAAGAATAATAAATCTACCAACTATCAATTATAAGAAAATAACAATCACAACTCAAATCAACAATAAAAGAACATCAAACATCAAAATGCATTAAATGAAATCCAAATCCAACAATGGTGTTCATAAAACTAAAGAGAGGCATAGAAAGGGAGATTAACACTACAAAATAAGAGAATGAAGGTGTAGGAACAAGAAATTATAAAGAAAACTAGATGAAAACAAGAAATTAAATCTAGATCTAAGAGGAAAATAAACTAAGAACCCTAATTTTATAGAAAAGAGGGAGCTTCTCTCTCTAGAAAACTACCCTACATGATACCTAAGCTAAAATTAATTTCTTTTCCTTTGACCTATCGTGAATTCTGCATGAAATAGTCTCAAAAATCAATCGGATTTGGGCCTTGGAAGCTTAGAAATTGCCCCAGCATTTTCACTTTAATGAGGTCACGTGCTGGCTGTGACGTGTATGCATGGGCCACGTGTACGCGTCGTCTGGCGTTTTACTTGTCACACCAAATCTTTGTTTTTTCATGAATTCTCCACTTTGCATGCTTTTCTCTTCACTTCTTCCATCCAATACTTGCCTTATGAACTTGAAATCACTCAACAAATATGTCAAGGCATCGAATGGAATTAAAGTGAATTAAATTTAGCTATTTTAAGGTCTAAAAAGCATGTTTTCACTCTTAAGCACAAAATTAGAGAGAATTACAAAATCATGCTATTTCATTGAATAAATGTGAGATAAGTTGATACAATCCCCTAAATTAAGCACAAGATAAATCATAAAATTGGAGTTTATCAATAACTATACACCTCGACCCTACTAAAAACTCTCCAGTTGTTACCTCCTTATCTCCACCCCTTTCAGCTACAGGTGCGAAAGTTTATTGTGAAGCTGCGGGAGCACAGAGGAATATGTTTACGAGTTGGGTTTTTAGAATTTATTTTTTCCTCGCCTTGTTAGTTAGAGTTTTATTCAGAGGGGTAGGTTACTTTTGTATATAACACTACAACGTATTATTAATATCAAGTATGTGAATATGTGTTGTTTGTACTTGTTGAAAAAATTATAGTTTTAGTAAAACTATCGATAGATTTATGCATAAAGGCTCAATATTAAATAGATAATAAAAGAAATTAGGTTAGTGACGCCTTACTTTTGGTATGATCATGAGGTGCTAAAAGTTAAGGTGTTACAAGCCTGATCCGCGTCTATATAAGAAAGTCATTTATAGCATGAGGAATGTCACTTTTATTCACTCTTACGCTTCCTTTCACTCTCTTTTGGACATTTTTTTCATATTTTTGAGGTACTTGGACATTATGGTGCGCAGATGCATGAGATAATGATATCAAGTGCCTGAATGCGACGCAGCATATCGCTAGCAACTTTCAGGTTAGTGTTGTTATATATAACTAGAATAGATGTTGTTTTAGTAACATAAAATAGGTTAGTTGTCAAAATAACTTTTATTAGGTAGTAGAATGTATTGTTAGTAAGTTGTTTTGTTGAGTATTAGTTGTAATATTAAATAAAATTTTTAAATGTTCGATTTAGAGAATTAATTTAGAAAAATTAATTTATTAATTAATTTAATTTAATTTTGAAGAATAATAAATTATAAAATGTGAAATAAATGTTTATTACATTTTTATTTCTTTATTTCAAATTTTATATTTTTAGTTTTGATTTTGAATATGCTAGATAACTTGTTTTGCTGTGTCGCAATGTTGTTGAATAAATGTTTTTAAATGTTTAATTTACAAAATAATTTTTTTAATAGATTTATGGATTAGTTAATTTAATTTTAAATACAACTAAATTATAAAATGTTAAATAATTGTTTATTATAATTGTTTATTTCTTTATTTTGAATTTTATATCTTTAATTTTGATTTCAAATATGCCATGTATTAAATAGAATTTTTACTGAAATATTTTATATTTTAACAGAGGCCTTGCTTATTATTCCCTAGTCGAGTTAGCCACACTCTCGCACTACTGGATGTCATTCTCCCTTACTTGAGGGAAGTTGGGTTTGGCGACATGATAGAGCTCAAAGACTTTGTATTTGACAACACCTTGATTACTACACTTATGGAGCATTGGCATCTAGAGACCCACATTTTTCACCTGCCCTGGGTTGAGTGCACCATCACCTTGTAGGATATTGTGTACCACCTTGGGTTACGCATCAACGTAGAGCTTGTGGGTGGGTGCTTGTGTGATTTTCAGACATGGTACTAGCACCCAACGTGGGAGTGGATAGAAGAGCTCTTTGGTGCTGGGCCTCCACGTACTCAACAGCAAGGAGTGCATAGGATAGAGTCATTTTCAATTAAGTTGACATGGCTTAGGAATAGAGTACAACATATGCCAGCTAGTACAGATCCAACCACCCTCCGATAGCATGCGAGGTGTTACTTCCTGTTGCAGATTGGGGGTTACCATATTATAGATAAGTCAAATAATCAGGTCCGTATTAGATGACTTCCATTGTTGGCCGAATTTGAGAGGTGTCACGGTCTATTTTGGGGATCCGCTTTGCTTGCATGGACGTACCACTCATTATGCTCTACAGCACATCGATCTATCACTGACATTATTGGATGCATGTCGCTACCGATGTTATTAATATACCATCAATTTCCATAGTGGTGCCCATCTTATAGGCTGATTTCGAGGTTTCTATTAGCTGTGAGGTATATCTTTTTATATATGATTTTTCTCTTGTCATTCATAGTAATTTAATTTTATTTTGCATAAAGTGATGCATTGCTCATTATTGTTGCACATGTTGATAGGTATGGCCCAATAGAGTAGTTAAGGACCAATTTGACTAGAGAGTCCTTCAATGGCATCTTATGTTGGATCGATTGCCATTGGATGCGGTATACGACATTATTTTATTTAGCTTTCCTTAATTGATTTATCGTTAAAGAAAGTCTCCTAATGTGATATATTACAATTTAATTAGTAGTTTCAGTGGACGTTGTATAATGGCCATCACTCTGTACTGGTTGAGAGATGACTGGGAGTGGAGGACATGGATGTCTGTAGTTCTCCTAGTCTACTTTAAATATGTTGAGTTTCACTATGTTGATGGGGTGAAACGCCAGTTCGGTGGCCAACAGGCAGTACCTGAAGACTCGGTCAACGTTGATAGGTTTATTACCATCATAGGACAAAGAGAGAACATATAATGGCCCACTCATTATAGAGAGTAGTACGATAGATGGAGGCTTTGGTTTAAGGAAGGTCACATGATTTTCATATAGCCATTCACAAACTACTCTATGCAAGAGTATCGAGTCTGGTGGCAGTTTGCTTGCTAGTAGGGATGGCAACAGGTCCCTATAGGGACAGGGACATGCCCCCTGCCCTCGCCACCCATAATCCATCCCCGTCCCAGCCCCATCCTCGCGACGGGTAACGGAGATCCCATATCCGCCAGGAATTAGGGTCTTTGTGGATTATCTGTAAATTTTAAAGAAGATTAAAAGAAATCTAGCATTAGAATCATAATCTCCATAACCAACAACATTCAATCATAAGTTTACATTCCATACCCAAACCAAATCAATAAAACACCAAAAATACCCAAAATATAAGAATTTTCAAATTCATTCAACCAATTTCAAATTCACTTTAACAAAAACCAAAAGTAGAAGTAGGCATCAACCATCAAAAATCATAAAAAACCAACAAATTCATTCATCTAATTTGAAATTTACTTCAGCAAAAACTAAAAGCAGAAGTAGCTATCAACCAGATATTCTCCAATTCAATCTCAGCCTTCATAAAAAATAAAAGAAGATTTTTAAACAAAATTAGAACAGTGTCTTTATAGTAGTAACTAAATCAATTCTTGAAAAGAAGAAAAATAAAATAAAATAATGTTTTGAAAATAAAAGAAATACCTTTTTCTTTACCGGCTATAACATCGTCGACGGTAGAACCTCCTTCAACAGCGCCGTTTCTTTTTCTTCTCCAATCTCTCTTTATCAAAAGCTCTTTTGCATGTAGCAGCACCATGACCCTTCTCTCTTCTCATAAGCATTACAATGGCATTTAATTCAGCTGGGTCAGGCGTGCCTTGATGATGTTCTCCTCGGCTATGATAGGTGCGCAATGATGACATTATCCTCGTGTTGGGTCTCAGGCAAGTGACGAAGGTATTGTAGTCACCTTGAGAATGAGAGGGAAATGCAATGAAAGGAGTGGAGATTGGCGGTGATGGGTAGGTGGGTGGCGAATGGCAGTGAGCAGGTAGGAAGAGAGTTCTGTGCGAGTTTAAGAGATGGAAAGGTAAGGAGAAATGAGGAAGTGAGAAGAGAGGGAGTGATGGTAGAATGGGTTAGGGTTTCATGTGAACTAATTTATATATATAAGGGTATTTTAGTAATTTTTTATATATGGCTATTTCACGGGTACCCACAGGGCGGGTATTTCGTTCCCTACCCTCACCCCCGCCCTTTTTAATAAACGGGTCTCTGTTCCTCGTCCACGCAGGTGTAAAATTGCTCCCACATCTGTCCCTTGGCGGGTAATTCCCAGCGGATACCCATCTTGCTGGGGGAATCAGCCATGCCTACTTGTAGTGTTAGACACCTGTCTAACTTGGACGTGCTTGATGATCCTAAGCTTTTGATTCTTTTTCTAAATGTTCAACCTACCATCACTTAGCCTAGGGATGTGCTAGACCTTCCTCGTGATGTACCTAATTGTCGTAGGGGTGCTAGGGAGGTTTGGCCAGATACCCGGAGGCCAGCTAGGAGGGAGAGGGGGTGTGAGTGATGGCGGAGGAGCTACGGGGTCTTCGAGGGAGCGGGCCAGACCTCACAGGGAGCGTTTAGATGTCGAGTCTGAGGAGAAGGTAAAGTATGCCCGAATTGAGGATCTTGACGACATCCCAGCCGATGGGGAGGGGCCACCACCACCTCTACTACCAGTGTCACAATCACAATCACACCCAAATGATCATTTTGGGGCCCCACTTGGCTGGGTGGATCTTGGTGCATTGATAAGTTGTTTTCAGGCGAGTATGATAGATGAGATCCAGATTGACAAGGTATTTCAGTTGCACACCGCCGACCAGGACACCATGCAGCATATTGCAGACCAGCAAATACACCGGATCGTACCAAGTAATAAACTCAGGTGAGTGAGTCTCGATCCCACGAGGATTAATGGACTAAGGAAGTAATGATTGATGAATTGTTCTAGTTAGATAAGTGATAAACCCCGATTTGTGGTTTATCTTATGCTTATTTTAGGGGATTTATTCACCTTTTCCCATATTTATTCAATAAAATAGCATGGTTTTGTAATTCTCCCATGAATTGTGCTTAAGTGTAAAAAACATGCTTTTTAGGCCCTTAAATTGGTGATTTTAACTCACTTTAATTCTATTCGATGCCTTGATGTATTTGTTGAGTGATTTCAGGTTCATAAGGCAAGTATTGGATGGAAGAAATGAGGAGAAAAGCATGCAAAATGGAGAATGCATGAGAAAACAAGAATTGGGAATGCATCGATGAGCGCGCACGCGTCCAAGGCGCGCAAGCGCAAAAGTGATTTCGCATAGAGACACGCACGCGTACATGACACATCCGCGTAGATGAAGAAATAGCCTATTGACACGTACGTGCACATGGCGCGTACGCGCCGATACTCGCATGTGACTCACTTAAAGGCAAAACGCTGGGGGCAATTTCTGAGTAGCTCAGGCCCAATTCCAACCTGTTTCTGAGTTTATTTCATGCAGAATTGAAGCCCAAGCAAAGGAAGAGCAATTAGTTTGAGCCAACATGAGCCTTTAGTTAGTTTTCTAGAGAGAGAAGCTCCCTCTTCTCTCTAGAATTAGGTTAGGATTAGGTTAGATTGTCTTAGATCTTGAATTAATTACTTGATCTCATCTTGTTTCTTTTGTAATTTCTCATTTCTACATATTGATTTTCTTAGTTGCAATGTTAATTTCTCATTTTGCTCTCTTGTGTGATGATGAACTCATGTTGGAATTGGTTTACATTTAATGTAATTTGATGTTGATGTTCCTTTTATTGATGAATTGAACTATGATTTTATTTTTCTTGCAATTAGTAGTTGTTAGATTTTACTATATCTTGCAATTTATGATGATTACTTCTATTGCACTCTATGTGTTTGACGAAACGTTCTCTTTAATTTTTGAGTAGTTTTGTTAACTCTTGGTCTAAGCTAAGGGAATTGGGTAACCTTGAGTCATTGGATATAATGGATTTGGTGATTCGAGAACCCTTGGTGATCAATTTAATACCCATTGACGCTAACCCACTACTAAGTTAATTAGTAGGTAGGTTGGGACTTAAGGGTTGATGTGATCAAACCTATTTGATATACTTCAAGCTTAGGAGTAGACATTACGTACTTAAAGTTTTTGGGAAGTAGACTTAATAGGTTGGTACCTCATAATTATCAATACTTGGGGAGTTGACAAGGATAGTGATTTCAATTTCCCATGTCTTAGCCAAGAGTTCTTTACTTTGCTTTCTTTAATAGCCAATAAGCCCTTTGTTCCTTCATAGCCAATAAGCATACACTTCATTGCCATCCTCGTGAGACGACCCGGAGTTTAAATACTTCGGTTAATTTTCATTGGGATTTGTACTTGTGACAACTCAAAATTTTTTATTGGGAGAATTGTTTGTTGGTGTAGAACTATACTTGCAACGAGAATTCAATTAAGAAATTCTATACCGACACGAAAAATTTCTCTTAAATCAAAATGGCGCCGTTACCGAGGATCGCAATGGTGCTATGTTATTGGCTATTGTATATATTGTGAATAGCTTGATTTTTGGTTCGTTTGTTAGTTTTTGCTAGTTGTAGGATTTTGTTCTCTTTGTTTCTTGTTAGCTTTTATTTTTATTTTCTCTTTTACTATGAATTCTCATCCTTTTGGCTATGAGCATGTTTACAACTATGTTGTAGGAAATGGAAGCTTCAATGGGGGATGTGCATCAAGGATTTGGAGATCAAAGGTGGAAGGAGCCCCAAGCTTATGGACAACCTTCTTGGCAACAACCTCCTCCGACTTCTTATGGGTACAATTCAAATCTTGATGCATATCGGTCTAATGTATGTGATGACCCTCACTGTGGTTGTCAACCACAATCATCATATGGATATGAACCCCCTCCTCAATATAGCCCTCCACCGTACTCACAAATCTTATACCACCAACTACCTCTATATGATCCTAACCTATATCCACCGCACCAACCACCATATGAACCATCTCTAGAACCATCACCTTTCCAATACCAATACCCCCATGAATCACAAAGTCCATACACACCACCTCAAGAATTTCACCAATATGAACCACCTTCCAATTAAAACAACCTTCCCTCAAACAACGAACCCTCTCTTTCACCAATACCTTCTGATGAAACCTCCATGTAGGAATTGAGAGATCTTAAATCTAATATCTTAAGGTGACACGAGGATGATGAAAAGAAGTTTGAGGAGTTAAGAGCAAAAATGGCTATCATGGTAGAAGCCATTAGCAACACAGTCTCATCCCGCCTAAGCTTGCGAGATCAAGGCACTGCCGTTGTTGAATGTGGAGAAGCAACCAAGGAGCTTAGGGAGGGAGTGAACTTGAAGCTCCAAGGTGAAGAAGAGGAGTTAGAGCACGAAGTGCAACAAGAGGAGAAGGTAGAGATGATTGAACCAAAGGAAGTAGTGGTTGGATGTTTAGGATATGTTGAGCACATAAAAGAATCTCAAGTTGAGAAGCCCTCTACCACGGAGAGTGGAAGGGATATTAAGGAGGGGAGTGATGTTGAGGAAGTGGATAGCGAGTCGAAGGAAATTGATCAAGAAATGGATTCCACCATTAGTGATTTTTTGTCCACATTGATCAACCCCCTTGATGATCTTGTTGAGGAGGAGGACGTGCAACCTCCAAGGCATAATGTGATTGAAGAATTGGAAGAAGTGTCCCAAATAATAGGCTCCCCTATTTATGATGATTCCGCATCAACATATGATCCTTTTGAGTTTGAAGAGTCCTTCCCCACTATACTCGGAATTGATGATGAGATAGATTTCGCTCAACCTCCTATGTATGATTTGAGTTATTAACTTTGAATGATGAAGCACAATGGAAGTCCAAGCATTGGTGGATGTTCAAGGATGGATACAAGCATAAGCCACCTTGACAAGAAGCCTCCCAAATGTTCAACTTAAGGACTTAAAACTAAAAGTGCTTGGTGGGAGACACCCCACCATGGTAAACTCCTTCCATTCTATTGTAGATATAATTAATGAATGAATTGGGTTCCATTGTACATAATTTCTTTACTTCTTAGTATATTTTGTTTTGCTTGCTAAGGTGTTTATACATTCTATGTTTCAATTAGGGATGATTCTTTGAATTTGAGTTTTTGCTTGGATTGCAAGTTTCCTCAAAGTGTTTGAAAAATCCCCAAAATCTCAAAAAATGTGTTTAATTTTGCATCTTAGCTAGTTCTAGAGTCTTAGTGAAGGATGGGAAAGTTATATAAAAATATATATATTTTGAAATATGAAAATTGAGCAGCCACGCGCAAGCGCACAGTGCGCGCGCGTGTCGCCTGGGTGTTTAAGATTTCTGGGCTAAGGGCCAAAGAGTTGTGCCACTTTTGGGCCAACTCTGTGCCCTAACCATGCGGAAGCATGCTATGCACGTCCGCGTCCTTTTGCGTTTCTACACCCACGCGTGGATGCGCCTGGTGCCTCCGCGCAGCCTTCATGAGCTCAACCATCCACACGTAAGCGCATAGTGCGCGTGCGTGTCGATGCGTTTTTGCATCACCCAGGCCAAAGGACCTGAGAGTTGTGCCAATTCTGGGCCCTTTTTGTGCTTTTGGCCCAGCACACCCGCGCGGACGCGCACCGTACGCGTCCGCGCCCATTGCTAATTCTCTCATCTATGCGCAGGCACATATGGCGCTTCCGCGCCACTTCCTTATTCTCCCACCCACAGGGACGCACATGATGCGCGAACGCGTGGATTCAAAAATCTCATTTAACCAGGGACGCGAAAGCCCTAGCGCAGTAGCGCCCCCAACTCCCTTCTCTTCTCCAACGTCTTTCATTCTTCTCCCTCCATTTCCAACCTTCAATCTCCCAGCACCCAACCACCGCCGGCGAGCGTCCGCAGCCATCGTCGCCACCATCACCTCACCTCTCTTCTTTTCCCTCTCTCTCCTCTTCCATCTTTCTCACTCCTCTGCCCCCCTCTCTGTTCTCCCTCTCACAGTGCCTCAACGCCACCACAAGCACCGCCGCGACCTCTATTGTCGCTGGTGCAAGCTCCACTGTGCCACCAAACCGCCGCTCTGCTCTGGCCAGTTCACTCCTCTCTGCTCTCCCTTCCCTCCGTTTAGTGGTTTATCTTATGCTCATTTTAGGGGATTTATTCACCTTTTCTCACATTTATTCAATAAAATAGCATGGTTTTGTAATTCTCCCTTGAATTGTGCTTAAGTGTAAAAACATATTTTTTAGGCCCTTAAATTGGTGATTTTAACTCACTTTAATTCTATTTGATGTCTTGATGTGTTTGTTGAGTGATTTCAGGTTCATAAGGCAAGTATTGGATGGAAAAAATGAGGAGAAAAGCATGCAAAGTGGAGAATGCATGGGAAAATAAGAATTGGGAATGCATCGATGAGCGCACACGCATACAGGGCGCGCACGCGCAAAAGTGATTTCGCATAGAGACACACACGCGTACATGACATGTCCGCGCGGATAAAGAAATAGCCAATCGACGCGCACGCGCACATGGCACACGCGCCGATACTAGCACGTGACTCACTTAAATGCAAAACGCTGGGGGGCAATTTCTGAGCAGCCTTGGCCTAATTCCAACCTGTTTCTGAGTTTATTTCATGTAGAATTGAAGCCCAAGCAAAGGGGGAGCAATTAGTTTGAGCCAACATGAGCCTTTAGTTAGTTTTCTAGAGAGAGAAGCTCCCTCTTCTCTCTAGAATTAGGTTAGGATTAGGTTAGATTGTCTTAGATCTTGAATTAATTACTTGATCTCATCTTGTTTCTTTTGTAATTTCTCATTTCTACATGATTTTCTTAGTTGCAATGTTAATTTCTCATTTTGCTCTCTTGTGTGATGATGAACTCATGTTGGAATTGGTTTACATTTAATGCAATTTGATGTTGATGTTTCTTTTATTGATGAATTGAACTATGATTTTATTTTTCTTGCAATTAGTAGTTGTTAGATTTTACTATTTCTTGCAATTTATGATGTTTACTTCTATTGCACTCTATGTGTTTGACAAACTATTATCTTTAATTTTTGAGTAGTTTTGTTAACTCTTGGTCTAAGCTAAGGGAATTGGGTAACTTTGAGTCATTGGATATAATGGATTTGGTGATTCGAGAACCCTTGGTGATCAATTTGATAATCATTGACGCTAACCCACTACTAAGTTAATTAGTAGGTAGGTTGGGACTTAAGGGTTGATGTGATCAAACCTATTTGATATACTTCAAGCTTAGGAGTAGACATTACGTACTTAAAGCTTTTGGGAAGTAGACTTAATAGGTTGGTACCTCATAATTATCAATACTTGGGGAGTTGACAAGGATAGTGATTTCAATTTCCCATGTCTTAGTCAAGAGTTCTTTACCTTGCTTTCTTTAATTACTTGCTTGATTTACTTTTCTTGCCATTTATTTTTCGCCCCTTATAAATCAAACTCCCTTGTTCCTTCATAGCCAATAAGCATACACTTCATTGCCATCCTCGTGAGATGACCTGGAGTTTAAATACTTCGGTTAATTTTCATTGGGATTTGTACTTGTGACAACTCAAAATTTTTTATTGGGAGAATTGTTTGTTGGTGTAGAACTATACTTGTAACGAGAATTCAATTGGAAAATTCTATACTGACACGACAAATTTCTCTTAAATCAATAAGTAGAAATAAGAGTTTTGAAGATCAAATAGCATAAAAGAAAGTGAATTAAGAAAAGCAAACAGTAAATGGTTGAGTAAACGGTATGAGAATAGAGTTAAGGCTTCGGAGATGTCTAAATGTCAACTACCTTAATCATGCAATGATTCAATTTATAGCAAATCTTAGGTGCTTGAATTCTTATTCCTAAGCAATTCAATCTCCTCTAATCCAATCAACTATCAATTCCTTGATCAATCAATTGAACTAGAGGGTTGAGTGCAATTTCTGATTTATAAGTCACAAACCCTAAGAACCCAAAAATGATGTAGTTATATGTCATGTACCACATTAAATACAGATAATTAAGGAGTTGTCGGAAAGTGGTTTCAAGCTATAATTCTAATGATATAACGTTTCTAAGATTCAAGAGAATTCAAATTAGATTAGAGTTATTTTTCAATAATCACTAATCCATTGGATGAAGAATGAAACCAATTCTTAAACATGAATTATTGCATTAATCAAGAGAAAATGAGCAAATAGTTATTAATTCATCAAAGTAAACAGAGCTCCTAACCATAACATTGGAGGTTTAGTTGCTCATAGTGTGGAGAAAACCCTAGGAGAGAAAAACTGTAAATTGCAGAATAAAAAATTAGGAGAAGAGAAGTTCCTACGAAGGCGAATCTCTATCCTATTTATATCCTAATTGAAATTGATTTAAAACTTAAATAAAAACCTAAATATATCTTCTCTAATTGTTATTTGATTTACAAAATCAAATCTCCAAAGCCTTCTTGATTTGTTTGCAGCATGTTCCCCACTTTGATCCATGCTATCGGTGCTAAACGCCGATGACTGGGCGTTTAGCACCACCCATATAGTGAGCCTTGCACGAGTTTCAACATCCGTGGTGCTAAACTCCAATGAGGTGGCATTTAGCGTCACTAGTCCAAAAACTTTTGCACATTTTATGAAGCTCTTGGCGCTAAACGCCGAGTTGTGGCATTTAGTGCCTCCTGTCCAGAGAGGAATTAGTCTTGTTAAGCTCTTGTAGTCATGCGTACATGCAACATATGTGTATGAATGCTTTCCCTTGTTGCTCCATGATGCATACGCATGCATGATGCATACGCATGCATGATGCATACGCATGAATCTCCTTTGCTCCTTCATGTGTTTTTCACCAATTCTTCATCTGAATGTTACCTGAAATCAACAAAGAACCACAAAAACTTAAAGTAGCATCCAATGGGGGTATAATTCACTAAAATCCTTTAACAAATCAACAGAATGCCATGTAAATCATATAAAAAAAAGATACTAATGATGCTCACGCATCAGTTCTTTACTTGTCACCTGGCTCAGCTGCTTATACGGAATGGATGTCCGTCCTGATGCTCAATAAGCAACACCCTTATCAGTCGACTATGGGCGGTTGATGACTGTATCCTAGCCGCTATCGCCACCACTAGTGTTTTCACTTATGCTACCTCACTACCAGACACATCTGTATCCACCTGTGCAGTACCATCATCCTCTGCAGTACCCACATCCTCCACCTCTACTACTCCTGCACATATAGGCTCTTCTAGTGGCATGACCTACTAAACCCTCACATGAGACATTACCTCTATTGTGTGGCATAGGGCACTTCTTGCGTTTCCCACTAGACCAGTATCGATGTTGTATTTTATATGCTTTGTGTAGTGAACGTTATTTAGTTTTTTTTTATATTCCGAGTTTAGTTGAAACTTAACTTTATTTAGTATTTTGTATTATTCAAGTTTAGGTAAACTTAACTTTATTTAGCATTTTGCATTATCCAAGTTTAGTTTGTTTGTATTATCCAAGTTTACTTGAAAATGAACTTTGTTTAACATTTGCTATTTAATTTTCACATACCTTGTTGATACGTCATAGTGCAGTTGACTTACGAAAGACGAAAAAAATAACACTATAAAGAAAAACCATCAATGTGCAATAAACAAAATACACAACACAACTACAATAATGAAATACCACAAATACATGACACAACTAGGTATCCTCTGTGGGTTGATTGGGGCATCCTTTCCGAGCATGGCCTGTTTGCCTGCATAACCCACACATTTTCTCTACAAGCTCAACCTTATCCATCTCATTACAAAATCTCATAGAAACTGGTATGCCGATTGCTTTCTACGAATGGCGGAATTAGAACAAAATCTTGTCCCATACCACTCCGGCCATAGCATCTCATCTGGTATTAGCGAAAGCTCTACCTCATACACCTTGAACACTGCCTCTTGCATGTACAATGGATGAACATAACTCCCCCAATCGACACTTGCAGCAACACAAGTAGCAAGTGCGTGACGACACAGAAATTGAAGTTGTCTGGACCACAGGCACATATGCCCGCACTCAATGGAACCTGGAATAATCCTTGACTCCAACCCTCAAGAGGCTCTAACTCCTCAACCAAAATCAGTGAGGCCCTCCTATCACAATATGTTATCCGCATCTTTGGGATTTTCTCTCTATTCTTCTCAATATCAGCCACTAAGAAAACTGATTACCAGATGCCAGTTGTTCTTGTGCCTCATTACTCTTCATGACGAACAACTACTGCAGTCTCTCGTAAGTACATCTAATAATGGATGAAATCGATAAATACCGCACCCTTTAAAGCTACATTCATGCACTCAGAGTGGTTTGTTGTCCTGTGTCCAAACCTACGACTGCTATCATAATTTTTTAACCATATTTTTTCGTTGAATTTACTCGCCCAGTATGACATCTCACGGGATAGCCCATTTCATGAATCCATGTACCACTCTTAAGACGGGTTGTAATTGTATAGCGGTATCTGAAAACATATCTTGGGGGCGCCCTAAAGCGCTCATGGTATCATTATGAATATACAAACCAAAACTCCCAACTTTGCTTGGACTATATGATGCATTCATGAAGTATCGCTTCCCCTCTACAGATTTGAAATGAGACATGAAATTCACCTCCATATACATGACATAGTACACGTGAAACGTATTAGGAAGCTTCCAACCACTATCATCAACTATAAGTGCGGATTTGATCACTTGGGATCTATGAACTCCCTTCTTGTGGTGTGACATGCCATCTTAGGTTGGTAAGGAATAACGACCAGGACTTCATAATCTTAGACTCTACAATTGAAAAAGTCAGAGGGAGGATATTATTGTTACCATCTCATGCCACTGTAATTAGTAACACACCACCATATTTGCCACACAGGTGTGTGCCATCAAAAGAGACAAATGACTTACAATACTTGAAAGTCTCAACACATGGAGACAAAGCCCATAATACGTTATCAAATTAGCTGTAGTCACGGACCACCAAGTGTCCATCATAGTACGATACCGTACTAAAATCACATATCCTTTTAGGACAACAACTTTGTAATGCTTGCAGCAACCTCGGCATCTTATTATATGACTCGTTCAAATCACCATAGATCTGTGCAATTGCCTTTTGCTTTGCTACCTAGATCTTTCTGTATGAGATTTTGAAGTGATAGCGTTGCCTAACCACACCCTGCAGAATAGAGATAGTAACTGATGGGTTGGACTGTACAAGAGATAGGATGACACTACATATGAGGTTGCTGTCAAATTGTCGATGGTCTTGAGACATGGTGGGGGAAAAACATGTGTGCGATCCTCCAAATTTACACACCTACCTAACGAATTAAAATAGAATCGGTAGACATTCTTTCCAAAATAATCGTGATAAACAAGAATATACTTTAGACATTGAATAATGGCTTACCAATATCCGAGATTCTGTTGGAGGAAAACATGGAGACTCCAAGGACATCCTACTACAAAGTTTTTGCAATGCACATGGTACTTTGATCGATCCGACTCCATAATCCTATACTCAGTACTTCTCTAAATGCTGTAGTAGTTTTTCACACCTAGAATGACAGATGCTTTTGAATTTGTGACCAATCTGAAACTCCACACCTCCGTCTGTGTTGTAATTGTCTTTATCTATATTGAAAAATAGATTTTTCTCATGCATCACGTCCAAATCAAATGTATGATAGTGACTGGATACAACTGACAACTCTAAAATTGGTTTTGGGGTAGGAAGAAAATACCAAATTGTTCCACCGATAGGAGTCTCTGACTCTCTGGTACAAACTCCTCCTCATTATCATTCTTAGAAGAACCACTTTTGTTGCTATCGGTAACATATTCTTCATCCGACTCTTCATTGTCCATGTCCGTGTGTACCACTGGACTAGCACAGTGCAGAAATAGGTCATCTTGGATAAAATTCGAGTGCCTAGAACCACCACCACCTGTAACACCCTAAC
This sequence comes from Arachis hypogaea, assembly GCF_003086295.3. NCBI lineage: Eukaryota > Viridiplantae > Streptophyta > Magnoliopsida > Fabales > Fabaceae > Arachis > Arachis hypogaea. The sequence goes on from NC_092041.1 coordinate 78,242,783, forward strand.
TTTTATCACTTCATGATCGTACTAAAAGACCAAGCGTCGCGTACCTCTAAACCTTTTTATCTTATACTATCTTTATTTAATATTGAGCCTTCGTGAATACGAACTGATACTTTAGTTAAGAAAACAATCATTCTTTATTTTAAACCACTTAACTACAAACGTGTATATATATATATATATATATATATATATATATTCACATAACATTAAATACATATACTTATTCAAATAATCTCAATTACAAGTCCTACCCCTCTAAAAACCAAAATAATAGCCGACGAGGGGAAAATAAATTCTAACTCAACTCGTGAATATAATCTTCTATGCTCCTGTAGCTCTGGACTAAACCTTCGCACCTGTAGCTGAAAGGGTTGGAAATAGGGGGTAAGAATTAGGGAATTCTTAGTAGGGTCGAGGTAGTTAGTTAAGTTCGTTTTGCTATTATTAACCAACCACAACTAACAGCAGAACACATATAAGCATAAATGATAAAAGAATACAGAAGTCAATCAGTTATGCAGCAGCACACACACAATCATAGAGTTACATAGCATAGAGATATGCGCAAACAAGCATGATGCATGTCTAGTCCTATACAGGCCATGAGCTCATGTGTCGGTTTGTTGCCCAATTCCTGACACTGGTCCTGACGTCCCCTCCATGAACATAATGTTCGCCGTCCTCATGGGAGAACCTTCCTTTCAGACTCTAGTGAGTGTTACGCATTGCCGTCCTCACTGGGCTGTCCTTATAGTATCAAGTGAGCGTTATGCATCGCCGTCCGCACTAGACACTTGGCACTAAGGCCTAAACAACATTTAATTTTTTTTCAATCTTTGCTCTCTACTCTACTGCAGTAGAGATCCCTTTAATTAGTATATTCTTTCATTCCTGCGCTCTGTTCTCCTGTGGCAGAGGTTCTTTAGATTCTTTTAATTCTTTTGTTCTTGATTATTTATTGAATTATATTTTCACTTAACTCAACAACTTTTGTCTGAGTTTGGCTTCCAGTGTCATAACCTTTGTAAGCAACTTCTGTCTTACAGGTGCGACTCTCTTGAGTTGATGTATGTATTGATAACCTCTCTAAGCAACATTTGTCTTACAGGTGCGACCATTCCCTGGAGTGGTCGATGTATCTCTAGAAAGCGTATTTCAGTGGGCTCACCACCATATCTTTACTTATCTCATTTTCTTTTCATTCTTATCATTTCATAATATAATTTATCTTCACATTATTCCCTCATCTTTTCTTAAGTGTCTTATGAAAAAGAATTATAAAGTACTTTAATTAAGTCTGTGTTTTCTAAAACTTTTAAGTTCACTCTATTTACCCTTCTCTAACATATAATAATATTAATAATAATAACAATAATATAATTAAGATATTTTAAATAATAAATAAATAATGTATATATTCTTAAGTCTTAGTTTATAAAACCTTAGTTTTTAAACTCTTATTAATTACTTTTTAAACCACGAACATTTAAATATTCTATTTTGACCTTAATATTTTATAAAATTATATTCAAATCTTCAATTATTTTTATATTTATAAAAATAGCCTGAACCTTTATAAAATACCCATTTTACCCCTAAACTTTACTTATTATCCGAAATACTCGAAAAACGTATATAATTACAAAACTAACTTCAATTTTTATTAAATTACTATCTCAATCTCAAATATAAATTTTATTTTCCTGATTATAACTTTAGCAAAGAACTGAATCTCATTTGCAAAATTTATTAAGTTTTCAGCTTGAGTTTTAAGTCTGTTTTTTTTTTTTAAGCTTTACTATTATCGATTTGTCTCAGTTTTTAATTTAATCTTTCAACTACCAAATCTCATCAATTTCCTCAAAAATATCATATCACAACAGTCCCAAAATCATTAAAACAACTACCGCTGAGCTATTTTTCAAAACCAAACCAACAAATCACAAGCAACAATAATAATTCAAAATAAACCCATTTAAAGTCAACAATTATCAACCAAATCAACATTCACTTATCAAATTTATATTTAATTATTATAAAATTACCAAATCCTACTTCCGTATAGAAATCACAACAGCGGAAATTTTAGAAAAGCTTTTTGACTGAGCTACTGAAAAAGAAAATGTCAAAAATAATCTGTGTCTCCTAAAATTCTAATTAGCCGAACTCAAATAGAAGAGGAGTTACGTCACCCGTTAATTTTTTACCAAATAAAAATAATACCAACGTATATAAAAAGAGAATACGAACACTTCTACCAAATTAGATTTTTTATTAAAACTACGGATGGTAAGAAATCAAACTCAAAAGCTTTTGGGTGACATGGAAGCTTTCACGTACTCTCTCTTTTCTCTTTCAATTCGGTAATAATAATGATGATTAATATGATAATTAAATGTGAAGTGGTGCCATAGTTTCACTATATATATATATATATATATATATATATATATATATATATATATATATATATATATATATATATATATATATTTAGGACACGTTTTGTTTCCTTTGCTGCCAAATGGCTTCGGCCAAATATATATATTTTTTAACAATAATAATAATAATAATAATAATAATAATAATAATAATAATAATAATAAAATACAATTATTATTATTATTATAAAATTAATTAAAATTTTTTATTTATCAAAATAATTTTTAATAAATACTTTAAACTAATAGAATAAGTAATAATTAAATTAAATTTTAATTATTTTTAAATTTTGTTAATTATTTTTGATAAAATAATTTTTTAATAAAATCTCAATAAATATAATGACTGAGAAATAACTAATTTTTTTAATTTTCAAAAATTTAGATGTTACACTACTAACATTACTAATCTCTGCAGAAAGCTCCATTATTTGTTCGACTATAATTCTCACGTGGACATCAAATATTAGGCGCACATGCTCGTTGTCATCGAGCCAAAAAACATGAAACCGGAATATTCAATTTTTCATCTATGTTAGCAACCTATACCCAATTTTTCTATTTTTCTTTGTTCCATTAGCACCGAAACTCATTAATATTAGACTCTTTAACTCATAGAACTGTCATACTTAAACACAATTCTATTGTCACTTTTTCTCATGTGACAATTGGGATATACACTTACAACAATATATCTGCTACCATTAGATATTTTTACAAAATTTATTGAAAGAACGGAGATAAAAAAAGTAAAATAATTTGTGGAGAACACTAATGCTTGCAGATCCTTTTATAGTTGGTCAAAATTTGTCGTATCCTATCCCGTTTACAGTATAAATTAAATAGTTTTCACACATCTCGTTTATAGTATAAACCAGTTGAGTTTAAATATATCTTGTTTACGGTGTAAAGGAGATATCTGTAGTTCATTCTTTTTTATGTATATATCACTTGTACAAATGTGATACGTGCAACGCAAAATGTGCCTTATCTCGTTTACAACTTAAACTCAACTCTTTTATACTGTAAATGAAATAAGTAAAGAGATATAAATTGGTAAATATTCTACAAATTATATATTGATAAATAAAAAAATTAAATTATTCATTTAAAAAATTCCTATAATATGAGCTAATGAAGGTGCGTAAGGTTATATATTTTGTAACGCTAGGCTATGTGTTTTCTATTTATTGGCTAGAATTGGACCTTTAAATTTTGTAGATAGATATCGCTTATGTGCAGGACTTGACATAAAAAAAAGAAATGTGTTTATGGGATGCAGACTAAAAAGAAAGTATATTTAGGGTAACACTCTTCTATACAAAATCTTATGCTTAAATCATAATTTAGAGATGGCAAGGTATTACGACCTCTAAAATAAAATTTAGTACGTATAATAGTGTGAAAAATGATTATAACTAGGAACCTTTGAAGAAAAAAGGGTAAAACAAAATCGATAAATTGAAAAGTGCAACACTCCGATCGATAACATAATGTAACGGATAAAGGATAGGCTAACGCGAGATTATATATATACAAAAGAGTGCCAAAAACATAAATATCAAAATTCAAGGTCTGGTTGCGAAGATAACCAATACACACACATATAGTAAGAAACCCAAAGGAAACCCAAAGGAACAAAAATACAAAAAATCTATTCTCCATAACAACCTCTAAGAGGAGTCAAAACAGTATGTATTATTTAGTGAAGATAAAAGTATCTAAGCAGAAATATAAAACTAAAAATAAAGTCCCAAGAACCAAGGATCTTCGCTAATCCAGAAGTCTCTAGCATGCTTTAGTGAGAAGCCTCACGTCCTGCATCTGAAAATCACAAAATCTACATGGTTAAGAACCGGAGGTTCTCAGTATGGTAACAGTGCCCACATATCTAACATGTAATGTCCTGGGAAAGCCGAAGGTAATCCAAGAACTTCCAACAGACAAATCAAAGCTTATAAACAGGCTAAACCATAAATTGCAACTGACTAAAGATCTCCAATCTTACTAATATTCCCCTTTCCAATTCCTGCAGACCTCCCAACCACCAACAGTAATAAAATATGGCAAACATAATTATATCAGACAAAGAGACAAAGAGATATACAAATAGGAAACATATATGGCATTTAGACAATTAGCAAGTAATATGTAGTCAATTAGGCAATTCCAAACAATTCAAATAATATGTATATGATGAATGTCTGTCCTAATGGCTGGTGAGTCTCATCTGTCGGTTATAAAGCCAACCCGACAAGTCTTGGTAGTTAACCATTGGACTGTCTCTCTGTCATGCATCCCCAACTCGAGTTATACTCAACATAATCATAATTCATATCCAACACCCTCACTGGAGTATATTCATGGGGACGAGCTCATCCGGAACTTTCACAGTGTCTGACCACACTTACGACATAGGGTCAGCAGAGTATCGAGTCTCCACCTAGAGCACGTGGTGGCTAGTCACTGCTTTCTTCTAGGAAACTCATATCTCAGATAGTGAAAATGCAACATTCACATTTCATTCATTAAGAATATATGCAATTATACTCAGTCATAATGCAATAATGGCTCAGCCATAATCCGGTAGTAACTCAGCCATCTGGCTCATAATTCAATCCATAGCCAGCCAATTTACTAACCAATACAGCCCTTCGGCTCATGACATATAAAGCACTTCCACCGCCATCCTCCGTATCTCATACGATCATCTTTGATCATCATTGATCATTAATTCTCCCATTTCTTTATTCATAAGTTACCACATCCCCTAACTCCTTTCCCATTGCTAGGCATCTCATAAGGATTTATGATGTAAGGGGTGAGATCGAAGGGTTAAAAGTATGAAATTTGGCTTTGAAAACTCAAAATCAATATTGGGGTGATGACCGGGTCACGCGTGCACGTTGCCCACGTGCACGCGTGGAAAGCCAAAAAGACATAGATGCATATGTGTCACCCACGTGCACGCGTGGATGGGATAAAAGCCAAACGACGCGTACCCATGGGTGCGTTTTGTGCCCCACGCACAAAGCTAGCACAAATCTCACATAACTCTCGGGAATTTGGCTTGGCAATTGGTTCAGTCCATCGACGCGTACGCGTCGGCCATGCGCACGCGTGGGTACTGAAAATGACCCGTGCGCGTCGGTCACGCTTATGCGTGGGTGTGCGTTTTGCCAAAAGTTTTACTAAGTTAAAAGTTGCAGAATTCACAGTTTTAAACCCCAATCTTCCGACGGGCATAACTTCTTCGTTTCAAATCATTTTTCACCTGTTCTTCAAACGGCATAAACATTCTGGATCCAATTTCATTTCTAAATAAGTTTGGCACAAATCAGAGATTCGGAGTCCAAGTTATGCTCCATCAAAGTGTGACCAAAAACAACATTTTCATACCAAACAACAAGGTGCCATTTTCAAAATAGACCAATTTCAAGCTTTTTTAAAATCAACCAAAATATACCAAAAATCAATCTCAATCCTCCTCAACTCATACATTATCATGTTTATCAAAATCACAAAAACCATTCCATCATTTAACCCATCTCACTCCAATAACTCAATTTCAAACACATTTTCATATCATGTACTCTTCCTCATCCAAATTTTCAACAACACAATTTCCAATCAACCATCATTACATATAATCAATATCATTCTCACTATCAACATGATTTCATCCATAATTCAACATCAACCAATCATTATACATATCTCAAAACATGCATAGCTCAAATGCATCATACCATCATAATACCAATTTTCATTAACCACATACATAACCACACGATTTATTTCAACCATTCAACAACATCAACTATTCAAAATCTATCTTAGGGCTTCTAGCCTAAGTTTTCACACCACATTACATTTTATATACAGGAAACCAAGACCATACCTTAGCCGATTTTCCCCGCTCAACTGGAGCACTTCCAAATCACTTTTCTACAAGCTCTCAAGGCTTAAACACCTCCAAGAACAGATTTTTAACACACCAAAGCCGTTTTTCAAGCTTTCCAAAATCTCAATCAAGCTTCAATATTCACATACACACTACCTAAGCCACAATTATCACACCCAAACACAACAACTCAATATCCAACATTATAAACCAAAAAATTCCACTAGGATTGAGAATCTTACCACATCCAAAGATCAAGGAGACAAGATTAATCTTCTCCTTCAAGCTAGTTGGACCCTATAGCATCAAAGAGTCCAAAATCTCAACACTTTTCACCTAAAAATAAGAAATTAAAGGATGAAGAACTAAGATAAAATCATGGCTTACCTCAAGAATAAAGTAGTGGGTCTTATAGAGCTCTTTGTAGTGAATGCATGGCCGCAAACGGTGCGGCAATCGGAGCTCCGAATCAAAAGTTATGGTGGTTTGAAGATCAAACAAGGGTAGAACCTTGGAGGAGTGTTCTTCCCCTCCCTTACTCCGTTTCAGCATGTTCTTAGGTTTAGTGAGGAGAGAGAGTGCTGAAATGAGGGTTTTAGGTTTAGTTTGGTTGGGCCAAGGGCCTAATTTAGGTCCGGTTGGCCCGATTTGGCCCATTCGGTCCAATCTTGGGCCGATTTCTATAAAATTAGTATCAAAATTCTCGTTTCAATCTCCTCTATCATATTAAGCCATAAAAATCACATTCTTGGCTTTCTAGAATAAATTATTACTTATGGGTTAATTAGTCATTAATTAACCGGGTTTTACATTCTACCCACCTAATTAGGAATTTTGTCCACAAAATTCGAATTCAATTACCTGAGAATAAGTGCAGGTAATCAGTTCGCATCTCCGACTCAAGTTCCCAAGTGTGCTCCTTGACACCGGCTCGACTCCATGCCACTTTGACTAATGAAACCTCTTTTCCATGCAATCGTTTGATACTAGTATCGTCAATTCTAACCGAAGCCACCGGAAGCGTCAAATCTTCTTTTAACTGAACCGATTCAGGTTCTAACACATGGCTAGCATCAGGAGTATAATTTCGAAGCTGCGACACATGAAATACGTTGTGCAGGTTTGAAAGGTGGGGTGGTAGAGCCATTTGATACGTCACTGGCCCAACCCTCTCCAGGACCTGAAATGGACCAATGTACCAAAGATTCAGCTTCTTTACTTTAATTGCCCTACCTATTCCTGTGGTTGGAGTAACTTTAAGGAAGACATGGTCTCCTTCTTCAAACTCCAAGGGCCTCCACCTCTGATTAGAGTAACTCTTCTGACGACTCTGCGCAGTGAGCATCCTATCCCGGATTTTCTTGACTTGTTCAGTGGTCTCAACTATCATCTCCAGCCCCAACAAGCCTTTCTCCCCAGCTTTGATACCAGCATAGCGGAGATTGGCATTTTCTCCCATACAGAGCCTCATACGGAGCCATTCTGATTCTCACATGGTAGCTATTATTGTACGCAAACTCCACTAGCGGCATATATCGATCCCAACTCACACGACTGATCCAGAACACAAGTCCTCAACATATCCTCTTTGGTTTGGATCATCCTCTCAGATTGACCATCTGTTTGAGGATGGTAAGCTATACTCAAGCTTAATCAGTTCTGAAAGCTTTCTGAATTGCACCCTAAAACTTCGAAGTGAAACGAGGATCTTTATGAGAGACTATAGTAGCAGGTACACCATGAAGTCTCACAATCTCCTTTATGTATAACTGTGCTAGCTCCTCAAGGGTGTAAGTCATCCGAATGGGTAAAAAGTGAGCTAACTTCGTCAGTCGGTCCACAATCACCCAGACAGCATCAAAACCGGCCGTAGTCCTTGGCGATCCCGACACACCAAGTCCATTCCAATGCTTTCCCATTTTCATTGTGGAACCTCTAAAGGTTGCAACGTCCCAGAAGGTCTCTGGTGTTCGATCTTTACTTTCTGACAGGTACATCTTAGTACTCCCCAGGTGGATAGAGAATCCACTATTATGTGCTTCCTTTAAGATATCTTATCACAAAGTGCCAACATCCGGCACAATGATCCTACCCTTGAATCTCCATAACCCATCTTGATCCTCTGACACTCTCCACTATTTTTCTTGCTCAATAGCTGGTAACACCTTCGGTAATACATCATCGTTTTGATGAGCCTTTCGGAGTTGGGGTTTAAAATCATTTAAGATCTGTAATCTACTCAAACACAGAGTTCCAGACACTTCTTGAACACCAATCTTCAAACTCTCAAATTCTTTGAGCAACTCCTCTTCTCAAATCATCATCCAAGCAGCATACAACGACTTCTGACTTAACCTATCCGCCACTACATTCGCCTTCCCCGGATGGTAATTCAACTTAAAGTTGTAGTCGTTTAGTAATTCCATCCACCTCCTCTGTCTCATATTAAGCTCTTTCTGGTCAAAGAGATATTTCAAGCTCTTGTGATCAGAGAAAACTTGGAATTTAACCCCAAAGAGGTAATGCCTCCACAAATTTAGCGCAAACACAATCGTAGCAAGCTCCGAATCGTGCGTATGGTAATTGACTTCATGAGGTCTCAACTGCCGTGAGGCATACGCCACCATATTACGACAGCACGCACCCTAGACCCTTCAATGAGACATCACAGTACACCTTGAATGGCTCATTTGGCTCAGGTAACACCAAAACAGGCACGGTGGTCAGCTTTTGCTTCAATGCCTAAAAGTTCTCCTCACACTCAGGAGTCCAAACAAATTGCGCGTCCTTGCGGGTTAACCTCGTCAATGGCATGGCTATCTACGAAAAGCCTTTCATGAATCTTTGGTAATAGTCAGCTAAGCCCAGAAAACTCCTTATCTCAGTTACTGAGGTTGGTCGCCCGTAATTCATTACCGCCTCTACTTCAGATGGGTCTACAGCTATCCCCTGCTTACTCACTACATGACCCAAAATCTTCACCTCACTCTTCTAGAATTCACCTTTAGACAGTTTTGCATAGAGTTTCTTTTCCTTTAGTATCTGCAACACAATCCTCAAGTGTTCTGCATGCTCTTCTTCAGTCTTGAAATAAATCAGTATGTCATCGATGAAGACAACAACGAATTTATCCAGAAACGGGCAGAAAACTCTGTTCATATAATCCATAAACACTACAGGAGTGTTTGTCAACCCAAAAGACATTACAGTGTACTCGTAATGACCATTTCGAGTCCTGAAAGAGGACTTAGGGATATCCTTACCCCTCACCCTTATCTGGTGATAACCGGATCGTAAATCGATCATGGAGAAAACCCCAGCCCCTTATAACTGATCCATGAGATCATCAATCCTCGGCAGTGGGTACTTATTCTTTATTGTGACCTTGTTCAGCTGCCTGTAATCCACACAAAGCCGCTGGTGCATGAAATTGTGATACACAATGGCGCCAACAACTTGGTCACACAATTGTAATTTCATTTCTTTGTCACAACTTCGCACAACTAACCAGCAAGTACACTGGGTCGTCCAAGTAATAAACCTTACATGAGTAAGGGTCGATCCCACGGAGATTGTCGGTTTGAAACAAGCTATGGTCACCTTGCAAATCTCAGTCAGGTGGATTCAAATGGGTTATGGAGTTTTGATAATTAAAAGATAAATAAAACATAAAGTAAAGATAGAGATACTTATGTAAATCATTGGAGGGAATTTCAGATAAGCGTATGGAGATGCTTCATCCCTCTTGAATCTCTACTTTCCTACTGCCTTCATCCAATCCTTCATACTACTTTCTATGGCAAGCTGTATGCTGGGTTTCACCGGCGTCAATGGCTACCTCCCGTCCTCTCAGTGAAAAAGGTCCTCTACGGTTTCCCACATGGCTAATCATCTGTCGGTTCTCGATCATGTTGGAATAGAATTTACTATCCTTTTGCGTCTGTCACTACGCCCAACACTCGCGAGTTTGAAACTTGTCACAGTCATCCCTTCCCAGATCCTACTTGGAATACCACAGACAAGGTTTAGACTTTCTGGATCTCAGAAATAACCGCCAATAATTTTGGCTTATACCACGAAAACTCTGATCTCACGAAACAGAAGGCTCGGTGGTCAGGCGAGGCAACCATGCATCGTGGACCAAGAATCCAAGAGATACATGCTCAATCTTATGTAGAACAGAAGTGGTTGTCAGGCACGCGTTCATAGGTGAGAATGATGATGAGTGTCACGGATCATCACATTCATCATGTTGAAGTGCGAGTGAATATCTTAGAATACGAATAAGCATGAATTGAATAGAAGAACAATAGTAATTGCATTAATACTCGAGGAACAACAGAGCTCTACACCTTAATCTATGGTGTGTAGAAACTCCACCGTTGAAAATACATAAGTGATGAAGGTAGGCATGGCCGTGATGCCAGCCCCCAATGTCTAAGGAAAACGTTCCAAAGATGTCAAGATGAAAATACAATAATAAAAGATCCTATTTATGATGAAACTAGCTAATAAGGTTTACAGAAATAGGTAAATAATGCAGAAATCCACTTCCGGGCCCACTTGGTGTGTGCTTGGGCTGAGCATTGAGCTTCACACGTGTAGAGGCTTCACTTGGAGTTAAACGCCAGCTTTTATGCCAGTTTGGGCGTTTAACTCCAACTTTTATGCCAGTTCCGGCGTTTTGACTTCAGGATAGGGTAGAGAAGGGTTGTTTGAATGCCAGTTTGCATCGTCAAAACTCAAGCAAATATGGACTATTATATATTGATGGAAAGCCCTGGATGTATAATTTCCAAAGCAATTGAAAGCGCGCCATTTGGAGTTCTGCAGCTCCAGAAAATCCACTTCGAGTGCAAGGAGGTCAGAATCCAACAGCATTAGCAGTCCCTTGTCAGCCTCTGAATCAGATTTTTGCTCAGGTCCCTCAATTTTAGCCAGAAAATACCTAAAATCACAGAAAAACACACAAACTCATAGTAAAGTCCATAAATGTGAATTTTGCTTAAAAACTAATAAAAACATCCCAAAACGTAGCTAGATCCTACTAAAAACTACCTAAAAATAATGCCAAAAAGCGTATAAATTATCCGCTCATCAGCCGCATACTCCCGTCTTTCTTCTTTACCAGTAACACTGGCACACCCCACGGAGAAACACTTAGTCGGATAAAGTTCTTACCCAACAGATCCTCTAACTGAGACTTTAGCTCGGCCATTTCTAGCGGTGACATCCTATAAGGGGAACTTGAGATTGGTCTAGCCCCAGACACCAACTCAATAGCAAACTCAACCTCTCAGTTAGGTGGAAATTCATCAATATCATTAGGAAACACCTCCAGAAACTCACACACAACCAAAATTTGTTCCAATCTTTGATCATTATCCGAAACACCTGCAGTTAACAACAAGATACCCTGACATTCAGTCTCCGAACAATTTACCATCATAGAGTTCAAGATAAGATCAAGACTGATCATCGGCAAGCAGATTAAATTATGGACAAAATCATGTTGCTTGACCCTAAATGAGACTTGTGGACATCCTAGCCTAGTTACCATGGCTTCATGGGTGGCATTATACACCTTTACGTCATAACCTAAAACTACAATCTTCAACCCTAACTCACTAGCTTTTTTGAATGCAATGAATGAATGTGTTGCTCTCGAATCAAATAAAGCATTTAAGGTTTGACCAGCCATTTCACAGTTACCTCGGATAAGTGTCTCGGACACCTCAGCACCTATAGCTGAGGTGTTGAACACTCAACCAGACTACTGTGCTTTCCCTGCACCTTGCTTCTACTTCTCCAGACAGTTCGCAGCTTTATGCCCCGCCTTACCACAAGAATAGCATAAGCCCCCATCTAGCCTTACACAGGGTCTCGGATGGTGACTCCCACACCTAGCACAAGCTTGCTCATTCTGAGACTACTTTTCAAAACTTTTCCTTTGGGAGTTATTGTTGTTGGGCCTCCTGAAAGAGCCTCTCCGCTTGAAAGGCGGACCTCTAGGAGCAAAACTCTTCCCTCGGTTCTGTGAGAATGATCCCCTATGGCTCCCTCTCTCAGCAGCTACCTTCTTCACACACTCTTCAGCAACTTTACTCTTGTTTACCAACTCTGATCTCCATTGGTCCCACTGAGCTGAAGATATCGCTCCGGAATCCTCCTTTGTACTTAATGCACTTCCATTCCTCTTAGTTTTCCGGAGCTCCCTGACATATAATGGAAAACCTGAACAGTTCCTCAAACTTGTCGGTATACTCAGATACGGATATAGTACCCTGCTTCAGCTGCTGTAACTTGAGTTCCTTGGCCGTTCTGGCAGAAATTAGAAAGTACTTCTTATAGAACCCTCTTGGAAGTCATTCTAGGTGATATGGTCAGCACCCTGCTGCAAGAAACGTCGGACGCCTTGCCACCAATGTGATGCTTCCCCAGTGAGTATGTAGGTAGCAAATTCAACACATTGTCCTTCAGGTACCATATGCGCTTGCAGTGCTCGCTCCACAGCCTAAAACCAGGTATCGACTTCAGTCAAACTAGTGGTTCCCTTGAACTTAGGTGGATTAATCTTCAAGAAGGTTTCCAGTGTCATCGGGCCCTGAGCTCCACCTCCGTCATTCCCATGGTTGTTCATCTGTTGCCCAAGAGCCTCCGCAGTGGCCTGCATAGCAGCAGCCATATTCTCCAACGCCGCCATAAAGTTTACCGAGTCATTTGGGTCAACCCCCGATGCACAAGCATTAGTACAACCTCCCATGACCTCGACCGCATCCACGAGGCGCCATCTGGTTCCTATACACATCAAACAATCGATATTAAGTTAATCAGTCTCAATATCGGAAGTTTAGTGCTTCAAAGTCCTAAATGTATGCTCATGAACATTTATGCCAGTTATATCAAGTAGATATCCTAATAGCACATAACTCACACACACAGAGAATGCATAGAAGCATAGTCAGTCCGTCCCTCAGGCTCTATAGGAACGAACGGCTCTGATACCATAATGTAACACCTACCATACAAAATCTTATGCTTAAGTCATAATTCAGAGATGGCAAGGTATTACGACCTCTAAAATAAAATTTAGTACATATAATTGTGTGAAAAATATAACTAGGAGCCTTTGAAGAAAAAGGGGTAAAACAAAATTGATAAATTGAAAAGCGCAACACTCCAATCGATAACATAACGTAACGGATAAAGGATAGGCTAACGCGAGATTATATATATTCAAAAGAGTGCCAAAAACACAAATATTAAAACTCAAGGTCTGGTTGCAAAAATAACCGGTCCAGCATAAAAGTATTTACATATAAATACAAAAATACAGAAAACCTATTCTCCAAAACAACCTCTAAGAGAAGTCAAAATGGTATGTATTATTTAGTGGAGATAAAAGTATATGAGCAAAAACATAAAACCAAAAATAAAGTCCCGAGAACCAAGGATCTTCGCTAATCCAGAAGTCTCCAGCATGCTTCAGCGAGAAGCCTCACGTCCTGCATCTGAAAATCACAAAATCTGCATGGGTGAGAACTGGAGGTTCTCAGTATGGTAACAGTGCCCACATATCTAACATGTAATCTCCTGGGAAAGCCGAAGGCAATCCTAGAACTTCCAACAGATAAATCAAAGCTTATAAACAAGCTAAACAATAAATGGCAACTGACTAAAGATCTCCAGTCTAACTAATATACCCCTTTCCAATTCCTGCAGACCTCCCAACCGCCAACAGTGATATAATATGGCAAACACAATTATATCAGACAAAGAGAAATACAAATAGGAAATAGATATGGCATTTAGACAATTAGCAAGTAATATGCAGTCAATTAGGCAATTCCAAACAATTCACATAATATGCTTATGATGAATGCCTATCTTAATGGCTGATGAGTCTCATCTGTCAGTTATAAAGCCAACCCAACAAGTCCTGGTAGTTAACCATTGGACTGTCCTTCTGTCGTGCATCTCCAACGTGAGTTATACTCAACATAATCATAATTCATATCTAACACCCTCACTGGTGTATATTCATGGCGAGCTCATCCGAAACTTTCACAGTGTTCGGCCACACTTATGACATAGGGTCAGCAGAGTATCGAGTCTCCACTGCTTTCTTCTAGGGAAACCCGTATGTCAGATAGTGGAAGTGCAACATTCACATTTTATTCATTAAGCATATATGCAATTATACTCAGCCATAATTCAATAATGGCTCCGCTGTATTCTAGCAGTAACTCGATCATCCGGTTCATAATTCAATCCATATCCAGCCAATTTATTAACGAATACAGCCCTTCGGCTCATGGCACATAAAGCACTTCCACCGCCATCCTCCATATCTCATACGATCATCTTTGATCATCATTGATCATTAATTCTCTCCTTTCTTTACTCACAAGTTACCACATCCCCTAGCTCCTTTCTCATTGCTAGGCATCTCATAAGGATTTATGACAGAAGGGGTAAGATCGGAGGTTTAGAAGTATGAAATTTGGCTTTGAAAACTCAAAATCAATATTGGGGTGAAGACCGGGTCACGCCACGCGTGGAAAGCCAAAAATACAAAGCCGCATATGCATCGCCCATGCACACGCGTGGATGAGAGAAAAGCCAAAACGATGCGTACGCGTCAGCCACGCGTACGCGTGGGTCTGTTTTCTGCCCCACGAACAAAGCCAGCACAAATCTCTCACAACTCTCAGGAATTTGGCTTGGCAATTGGTTCAGCCCATCAACGCGTACGGTCGGGCATGCGCACGCATGGGTAGTGAAAATGACGCGTGCGCGTCGGCCACGCTTACGCGTGGGTGTGCGTTCTACCAAAAAGTTTACTAAGTTAAAAGTTGCAGAATTCACAGTTTCAAACCCCAATCTTCCGACGGGCATAACTTCTCCGTTTCAAATTGTTTTTCACCCGTTCTTCGAATGGAATAAACACGGATCCAATTTCATTTCTAAATAAGTTTGTCACAAATCAGGGATCCGGAGTTCAAGTTATGCTCCGTCAAAATGTGCCCAAAAACTACATTTTCATACCAACCCACAAGGTGCAATTTTCAAAACAGACCAATTTCAACCTTTTTTTAACTCAACAAAAACGTACCAAAAATCAATCTCAAGCCTCCTCAACTCATACATTATCATGTTTATCAAAATCACAAACACCATTCCATCATTTAACCCATCTCACTCAAATAACTCAATTTCAAACACATTTTCATATCATATACTTTTCATTATCCCAATTTTCAACAACACAATTTTCAATCAACCATCATTACATATAATCAATATCATTTTCACCATCAATATGGTTTCATCCACAATTCAACCTCAACTAATCATTATACATATCTCAAAACATGCATAGTTCTCATGCTTCATACCATCATAATACCAATTTTCATTAATCACATACATAACCATACGATTTATTTCAACCATTCAACAACATCAACCATTCAAAACCTATCTTAGGGCCTCTAGCCTAAATTTTCACACCACATTACATTTTAGATACAGGAAACCAAGACTATATCTTAGCCGATTTTCTCCGCTCAACTATAGCACTTCCAAATCACTTTTCTACAAGCTCTCAAGGCTTCAACACCTCCAAGAATAGATTTTTAATACACCAAAGCCCTTTTCCAAGCATTCCAAAATCTCAATCAAGCTTCAATATTCACATACACACTACCTAAGCCACAATTATCACATCCAAACACAACAACTCAATACCTAACATTATAAACCAACAAATTCCACTAGGGTTGAGAATCTTACCACACTCAAGGATCAAGGAGACAAGATTAATCTTCTCCTTCAAGCTAGTTGGACCATATAGCATCAAAGTACCCAAAATTTCAACATTTTTTATCCAAAAATTCGAAATTAAGGTATGAAGAACTGAGATAAAATCGTGGCTTACCTCAAGAATAAAGTAGTGGGTTTTGTAGAGCTCTTCGCGGTAAACGCGTGGCCGCAAATGGTGCAACAATCGGAGCTACTGATTAAAAGGTATGGTGGTTTGAAGATCAAACAAGGGTAGAACCTTGGAGGAGTGTTCTTCCCCTCCCTTACTGCATTTCAGCGTGTTCTTAGGTTTAGTGAGGAGATAGAGTGTTAAAATGAGGGTTTTAGGTTTAGTTTAGTTGGGTCAAGGGCCCAATATGGGTCTGGTTGGTCCGGTTTGGCCCGTTCGGTCTAATGTTGGGCCGATTTCTATAAAATTTGTATCGAAATTCTCGTTTCAATCTCCTCTATCATATTAAGCCATAAAAATCACATTTTTAACTTTCTAGAATAAATTCTCATTTATAGATTAATTAGTTATTAATTAACCGAGCTTTACATAAACTTATATAAATAGATGTATTAGCAGAAAATGTTATAAAAATAATTTTTTATTATAATTTTATTTTATAACATAACTGGTGTTTTTGAAGGTGTTGTGCAAGTAAGGTTTTGAAAATTA
This sequence comes from Arachis hypogaea, assembly GCF_003086295.3. Taxonomy (NCBI): domain Eukaryota; kingdom Viridiplantae; phylum Streptophyta; class Magnoliopsida; order Fabales; family Fabaceae; genus Arachis; species Arachis hypogaea. Next base: position 78,259,614 of record NC_092041.1, read on the forward strand.
AATTGGTGATGAAACTAGTAGAAATAGAGGTGTCAAGGTTTAAAAATTTAGTCAATATTAAACTCGATCGAAGCATATATAATAAATAACAAATTTGTGTATGAAAAGGACAATTTTATTTTTTAAAACTAGTTATATTTTTAAATAATGCGTGTTACATTTACTTTTTCTAACATGTCTGATAAAGAAATGTAATAAAATTAAAAATTAAACCAAGAAAATACTGTGTGACACGCTGAAAGCACATTTTCTGTTTAGATTTTTTTAAGTAAATTAAAGGATATATATTGCTATTGGATTTGTATGTTATATAAGTAAAAAAATAATTATTTTTAAAAAAAGAAAATAAAAAAGCATTATTGATCTAGATATAACTGTTTTTTAGACATTGCATCCAGTTTGTCCACCGATTAGGTGAACTGCTCATCAACCATGCAGCTTGCTCAGTGATTAAGTGAATTGTGTGTTTGCACTTAAGTTTGATATAATTTAATATGATTTGAATTATATTAATATATTTTAATATTTTTTAATTTTATTCAAATAATATAAAGTTTTAAAATTTTTAATTTGATAGAAATACACATACTCAATTATTGTTAGCATGATTAATTATACACTACAAGAAATTATTTGAATAGCGATCGATTTAACGACCGCTAAAACTTTGGTCGTTAATTTGAAAATAGCAACCAATTTCGGTCGCTAACTGTTAGCAACCGAAATTAGCGACCGATTTTCAACCAATGCTACCAAACTAGTATCAAACAATATTGATCGCTAAATTGGCTGCTAATAAAATCGGTCCCTAAATGGAGATCACTTTTTTAGTCGCTAAATTGGTCACTGAAAAAATCGGTCGTTAAATAGCGACCAACTTCTCGGTTACTAAATCGGTTGCTAATAAAATCGGTTGCTAATAAAATCGGTCGCTAAATCGGTCACTGTTACTGATTTTCTAATTATACAATTTTACTAATTATTCACAATATCTATATCAAAATATAGAAATTAAAAGAGACAAAATTCATAAATATTTACAATATCTATATCGAAATATAAAAATTAAAAGAGACGAAATTCATAAATATATCAAATTTTATTATCCACAATCCAAATGTACATTGATGGCTTACAATCCTAATAAATATGGTACATTATTTCAATGCTTCAAGAAGCTCACACCAAGTCCAGAACCAAATTCCTTAAAAAATTTCTCAACATGAGGCTTCAAGCACTACAGCATTACAAAAAAAAAGTCTATAGTCACGGTGAAAAACCGTAACCATAGCTAGTGAAAAGGATAACTATAGGTCTATAGTCACGATTTTTGACCTATGGTAACGGTTTTTTCGCCGTGGCCTATTCTCTCGTGGCCATAGACTTATGGTCACGGTTTTTTTTATTTATGGTCACGGTTTCTATGATCACGGTTGTAATGTTTAAATTCTGGCACTTTAGGCCACGTTTTTTTACCATGACCATAGGTTAATCTATGGTCACGCGATAAAACCGTGACCATAGCCTTATCTATGGTCACGATTTTCACCGTGACCAAAGCCTATGGTCACCCCTTCCCAAAACCGTGACCATAGCCTTATTTATAGTCACGATTTTGGCCGTGACCATAGTCCCTATGGTCACCCCACCAAAAATTGTGACCATAGCCTTAGCTATGGTCATAGTTTTGGCCGTGACTATAGCCCCTATGGTCACCCCTCATTAAACCGTGATCATAGCCTTATCTATGGTCACGATTTTGGCCGTGACCATAGCCTCTATGGTCACTCCTTCCCAAAACCGTGACCATAGCCTCTATGGTCACCCCACCAAAAATCGTGACCATAGCCCCTATGGTCACCCTCCTTAAACCGTGACCATAGCCTTATCTATGGTCACGGTTTTTCGCCATGACTATAGCTTCTATGATCACCCTGCCTTAATTATGACCATAGCCTTATCTATGGTCATGGTTTTTACTGTGGCCATAGCTTATCAATGGTCACCCTTCCTTAAAATCGTGACCATAACCTTATCTATGATCACGGTTTTCACAGTGGCCATAGCTTATTTATGGTCACCTTATTTTTAAATGGTTACCATAGCCTGTTTTATGTTATGAGATTTAATTTTTTTTTAAGCATAATCACATTCCAAAATGATGATATTCACAAAATAAATCTAAGAATGAGAAATTTGATAAATCCAAATCATAAAAGTTTCATTAAAAACTAGATATCCATTACAACACTAATCAAAATAGGGTGTAATTTATCCATTATATATAATATCGGATAAAGTCTCTTATCAAAAAGTAAAGAACACATCAAAATAATACATTTAGATAACCAAACTTATTATAAGACCCATCCCATCTTATATTTGTATAGAACATATTTTCTTCACATCATGTTCTCCTACTAGCAAAAGAAATAAACAAATTAGAACAGAGCAAAAATGTTTTTGATGATGCAGTACAGTTGGCCACAACAACTAGTCAATTCTTTTTGTCTTTACCGGTCTAAAAAAATTATCCTGTATATAAAACAAAACAAAAAATTTAAGAGAAGGTAAGAAACATTCAAGAGTAAGTAAACAAAATAATCAATTAACAAATATTAATCCTAAATTAATATAAAATACAAAATAATTTCTATTTTAAACTTCCTGAAAATAATTAATCTTAAAATGAGACATAATCAAGCATGTTCTGAAAAATATTTGCAATTTAGCAATTGAAGATTTTACATATCAATAATTAAAAAATATCTTAAAAAACAGAGTTATTTGAAAAATAAAAAATAGATACAAAAACATTTAAAATTTTTACATACTAATCACATAAATAAAGTTGATGCTTGACCTCTGAAAAATAAATAAAATTAAAATTTCTAATCTATCATTAAGACCAAAAAATAGTGATATCATATCATCTACATGACATTTATAAAGTGATGTGTTTTGATTGAGTGAAATCAAAATGATTTAGTAGTCCTCATATATATTTCTTTGGTAAAATTGGAATGAGAAATTTTATGCAAAAATTTACTCTCACTGCTTAAATTCATCACTATTACAACTCATTATATGTACCCTTTTGTTTAGTGTAAAACCTTGCTATTACCAATTTCAGAAGAAACAAGAAATGCTAATCCCTAAGTTAGTTCAAAAAACCCTAAATTCACGGACTAGTTGGCTGTTCATCCTCACACACATGAAATCATCAAGTAAATAGAAGAATATAGAATCTTTCACAATATTAATAAAGATGCAAAACTAGCAAAACTGAATGTCTCTGCACACATCAAATGGGAAAAATACATAGAAAAATAAAACACTTATATTTCCCAAAAATCATTATCTAAAAACATGTCAATTCATGCACACATGGATATGAAGAAGAATTAGCAATTTCAATAAAATAGATTAAACAGAAATCTCAGAGTGTCAAATTATCAAACAGATTACATGCCCCTTGGTTTGCATTTAATTACAAGATTTTTTGAATTTAGAATTATTCTTGTGTTAATTTATAATATTAAATTTCAATAAAATTTCATAACAATAAAAACATAACTAGATAAATAAATACCAACCTAGTTAAGCAATTTGGCTACCGTGTCTATCAAAAAGTTCTCGCAGTTACAGCGGCTGCCATAACCTTCAAAAGCCACTAGAAATCTAAAAAAAATTAAAATTTGGTTAGAGGCCAAAACTCAAAATTCGGTTAAAGGCCACCAACATATACTAATAGCTTGAATAGTCATAAGCTCTTATTACATGGTTTTTGGTACATATTCTATTCATAATCATAATGTCTACAAAAGTTTAATATTTCAAGATTCAATCTTCAATTAGGGGTGGAAACAGGCCAGACCAGGTCAGGCTTTGCTCTTAACAGGCATGGCCTGTTATACAGTTGATTGGTCTGAGCCTGGCCTGCAGCTTGTTATAGGCTCTTTATAAAGTACTAGGCCTGGCCTGTTATTCAGCCTGGCTTGGCCTGAAGCCTGTTAAAAGGTCTAATAATTTTTTTTACAAAAATAAAAATATTATTTAAAAAAATTATTTTTTAATAAAAATAGTTATATGTAATATGTCATATATTTAATATTTATAAAAAGTTTTAAACTTTTAACATATTTAAAATATACAAAAATATTTATAATAAAATATAATAAATTTAAAATATCTCATAATTTTATTAATAATAAATAATTATTTATATATTTAATTATATTTTAACAGGTCCAGGCAGGCCTGACAGGCCTATAAAGCTAATTAGTGAGTCTGGGCCTGGCCTATTAATATATTAAGGCTTTTAAAAGAGCTTGGGCCTGTACCTATTTTATAACAGGCCAGGCCAGGCTATAGGCCCCTGGCAGGCCGCCTGACCTTTTTCCACCCCTACCTTCAATTCCTCTCAAAATCAATTTCAAACAAACACCAATCAAGCTCATCACCATTATAATATATCTAATAACTAGATCAACAGCAATCAACCAATAACATCAAGATTCAGCACTCTCAGCAATCATTTATCAACAATTCATAATTCACACATAACCAATCAATCTCATAAAATTAACAAGCTCAATCATATTCAACAACCATATAGTCAATCAATTATTCACAACAATTAAACTCATTTGCTATTACTCAATAAACTTTGTGGGCATTCTCAAATTAAAATCGTTTAAATTAAGCCCTCTTCCTTGATGAAGCAATCGCATAATTTAACGCAAAACGCCCCTTTATCCCCAATCGTGGCAGTAGCAGCGACAATTCCAATGTAACCGAGACAGACACAGCGGCACTAACTATGATCATGCTCGCAGCAACAATTTCGACATTTTCGGAAGAACACAGTAATACTAAAACAAAGATATTGGCTACGGTAATTAAAATAAGAATATAACAGAGAAACAATTCTAAACAGAACAAGAGTTAAAGCATTACAGGATTTTTAAACGGAAGAATCAATGTCAGAATGAAAAGGATGGCGCAACAACTTGTCTTCTCTGGTGACAAGCTTCAACTGTGATAATTCCAGCAAACCCAGCAGAGTCAAGAACATCAGAAGCAAGCGCACGATTGTTACAGAGCAAATAAGGTTCAGAGGTGGTGATTATGGTAGCTAGGCACGATTAACTCATCATGAATTCCGGCGGCGACCAAGAATTCCAACGGCGGCAGAGGAACGACTCCTCCTCTGTTGTGTCACTTCCTCACACGCGTTGCTTCCTTCCTTTCTGCGGTAGCATCAACGGCGACCTCTTATCCCTGTTTGGTTCCTTCCAACCATGGTGGCGGCTTCCATCAACGACAGCGGCGGCAACGCGCAGCGACGGCGGCAATGAAGACGAGCTCCTCTTCCTTGCGTCGCGCCTGTCTCTCTCAACGCCTATGCAAAACAAATCTCTCTCTCCTCTGGCGCCTCAATGACAACGGTAACGGTGGCAAGGACCCAGCCGCATCGTCCCCTCCTCTCTTCCCCTTTTCTCCCTCGATCTCTCCCTTCTCCGTTCTCTGTTTTCCCTTTCTCCCTCACTTACTGAGTGTTGTGTGCGTGTGTTTAGGGATTTTGGGTAGTAAATTGGGAAATTTGAGATATTAGGGTTTTTATTAGAAATTTTTAGGTCTAGAGTAAAATATACACGAATAATATAGCAATTTTACAAAATATTTAAGATAAAATAATAATTTAAAATTTAAATATAATACTGTGAAGATTATATTCGGAACACATAAAATTTCATTTATCAAGATATCATTGAGTTCAAATAATTATTTTTAATTTAAATTATAAAGTAAACATACTAATCACATTTTATAAAATACGGTTAAACTCGAAATATCAATTACTTAAATTAAATTATATAACCTTTCATTATTTTTCCATCATATCTTTAATTTCAATTTATATAAAATAACTAATTAAAATAAAATTGTAAATAAATATTAATTGACTTAAATCTAAAGTATTTACAAAAATTCATTTAATTATTCCTAATAAATTAACCTCTAAGAACTCAATTTAATAAAATAAACCATAATTTATTCATAATAGAAATTTCTTAAAATTAATTATATAACACTTCTATTATTAAGTTATTAAATCATTTTTATATTAGTTTTAAATCTTTTTTTAATTTAAAATTAATAGTATTCAACTTAATTTTTTATTTATAAAATTAAATTTAAAATTTTAATATTTAAAATAAATCATATAAAATTATTATTAGTTTTTAATTATTAAAATTTTTAAATTTTAAAAAGATAAAATATTTAAAATTATTAAAAATACATAAAAATCTTAATTAATTTAAACTCAAATGATTAAAACTGTGACCATAGACTCCTTTAGGTCACTCTCAAAACCGTGATTATAGACCTCTTTAGGTCACCTCCCAAAATCGTGATCATAGACCATTTTAGGTCACCCTTCTGAAAAATCGTGACTATAGACACTTTTTGATCACTATAAAAAATCATGACCATAGACCCTTTTAGGTCACCTCCTAAAATCGTGACCACAGACCCCTTTAGGTCACTCCAAAAACCGTGACCATAGATCCCTTTAGGTAACCCTCAAAATTGTGACCATAGACCCTTTTTTGTCATTGTAAAAAATCGTGACCATAGACACCTTTAGCTCACCCCCAAAACTGTGACCATAGACCCTTTTAGGACACCCCCAAAACTGTGACCATAGACCCCTTTAGGTCACCCCCCAAAACCGTGACCATAGACCCTTTTAGGTCACCCTTTTTGAAAAACCGTGACCATAACCCCTTTTTGGTCACTGTAAAAAACTGTGACCATAGACCCCTTAGGTCACCTCCAAAACCGTGAACATAGATCCTTTTAGGCCACCCCACAAAACCGCGACCATAGATCCCTTTAGGCCACCCCCCAAAACTGTGACCATAGACCCTTTTAGGTCACCCTTTTTTGAAAAACCGTGACCATAGACCCCTTTAGGTCACCCCTCAAAATCGTGACCATAGACCCTTTTAGGCCACCATTTTTTAAAAAAAATGTGACTATAGGTACTCTATGGTTACCCTTCCAAAAAAATCATGACCATAATTTTTTTTGTCACTCTAAAAAACCGTGTCCATAGAGGGTCTATGATCACGATTTTTTATCGAAACCCAAAAAACCGTGACCATAGACCCAAAACGTTGTAGTGAAGCTTGGTGTTTTCATATATTCAATCTCCAAGAAATCAGCAGCAGAACATTGAAGTGCTACATTTGTTGGAGATAATAGCTTCATGCTCATGGTACTGCTCAGGGACGGATACAAGGGGGGAGTGGAGGCCTTGGCCCAGCTTTTAAAAAAAATTAATAGTAATAAGTTATTATATATAATTTAATTTTTTAAAAAAATATATAGTATTTAGTCTAATATAAATAAAAATTCAGTCTAATTTAAATATTAATGACTTCTAATATCTAAAAAATAGGTAATAATATCAAAAAAATTAAAAAAATATTATTATTATTATTAATATTTTTTAATTAAATAAAAATATTTAAATCTCATAAAGTGAATTTTTTTCTTGTGAGTATCTTTTTTTATTAATTTGATATTAATTTTCTCTGTTTCAACTGCTACAACTAAGAGATCTTTTTCAACTATGAATATTGTGAAAATAACTTAGAAACAAAATAAAAAATAAATTTTTGCTAATTGTCTTTTAATTATATTGAAAAGAAAATTGCTAAAAAATTTGACACAAATTCTATTATTGATAAATTTTATGATACGAAAAATCGACCACTTCGTTAGTAAAAGGTACACATATTTTTTTGTATTTTAAAATATATTCTCTATCGGTATATTTTTGTAAGACATCTTATATTATATAATCTTTTAAATAATTTTTAATATTATATGTGTGATTGGCCCCCCATGATAATATTTCTGGATCCGTGACAGTAGTACTGCTAGTGCTCTAACAATATCAGAGCCGCGCCACAAGCTTAAAACCATGTGAACCTCCCAAGAAGTCATTGAATATAACTTTGAATCTCACTTTTTCTCCAATCAGATTGCCAAATAAGTTGCTAAATTTACAGCACAAAATTGTAAGAATGTTCTGCAGTAATTTATGAAGAAAGTAAAGATACTCTGAGTGTGAAAGCAACAAATAACTATTAATTAAAGTAACACATTACATTAAAGAAGAGAATAAGATACTTCTTACATACATCAACATGATTAGAGGGTTAGTGTTGCAAGTGTGAGGAGTGTTGAAGTTAGTTTCACATCAAAGAAAGCAAGGAAGAGTGATGAGTTTATAAGATGAGAGACACATTAACTTGATGCCTTAAGGTTTTGAGTTGGATGTGGTGTCTTCTCATCTTATGTTCTCTCACTTGATTCCTCCCCGAAATCTCTCCGGTTGTCAAGAGCTCTCCACGTTCGGCCCAACAAGTGGTATCAGAGCCGATGGTTTAATCGGTCTGGTTTAAGGAGTATTCAAGGTGAAGTATCGGCAAAGGTGATCCGGGTGGCGTGTCCCGCAGTGTTTTGCGGCGGTGTGATGGACGAATACTCATGGTGGTGGAGGAGCTAGAGGGGAGTTGATGCTTGATGTGGAGGCTCACACTTGAGGGGGAGATTGTTAGTGTTGCAAGTATGAGGAGTGTTGAAGTTAGTCCCACATTAAAGAAAGCAAAGAAGAATGATAAGTTTATAAGATGAGAGACCCATTAACTTGATGCCTTAAGATTTTGAGTTGGATGTGATGTCTTCTCATTTTATGTTCTCTCACTTGATTCCTCTACGAAGTCTCCCCGGTTGTCGAGAGCTCTCCACGTTCGGCCCAACATAGAGAACACTATCTTCTAAATAGCCCCAAGATATCTTGAATTCTTGGTAATTATACAGTTGATACCCCTATATTTCCTATCTAGATATCTCTTTCTCGTATCTTCATTTCAATTTATTTTCCTTATAATGCAAGCTGACGATTACAAGAATGATGATAAGTTTTGGGTGAAAATAATTCATAATTGGTACGAAATTCTCTTTTAGCAAATGGCCTTGAGTATGATCCTTCTTTCATTACTCTTGTAAATAAAAGTTAATTCCAACACAGTGAAAAATAGACATGTATTTTTCAAGCATCAAGCCTCTAATGGGATGCATAGCATGTGAAGACATCTTGCCTCTCCTATCAGCTTCTTCACGATGTTACCCTTATTTTGAGGATCATGTAAATGGCTTCTGAGTAAACCCTTTTGAGCATATTCATAAATCAAGAAAATTTCGTCATCATGACTAGCTGCATAACCGATAAATTCTACCTTAAACGAAGTAACAAAAAAATGGGGCTCAACCTTGACATGCCAAGCATTTAGTTCCAAAATCAAAGCATATGTTCTGTTTTAAAAAAAATTAACTGTTTAAAATTGTTAATTTATATTAAAAAATAAGCATATTCATATTATTTTAAAAAAATATATTCGTATTATTTTTAAATTAAAAATTTTAAATTAAAAAAATTAAATAAATATACTAGTATTAATTTTAAAAATGAAATTTTAAATTAAAGGATTTAAATAAACGAAGTAGCAATAATGCTACTTCATTATTGTTTTTTAATTATCATTATTTTTATGAAATGGAGCATAAAAAATGTCACACCACAAGTGCAATCCAGCCTACGCCAACTATGGTTTACTAAAAATTGACTGTTGCAGACCAAAAAAAGCCAACTAACTAATCATGAAATTATGTGCTAACTGATTCATCTTGGTCAATAATTTTTGTCCCTTTCGCAACTGCCACAGCACCTGCCTAGTTTGATGGAAACTAACATTACACGCGTATCCTTTTCCTGCATCTAGGACATTTTAGCAGGTGAAGAAAAAAGTTTAACTTCCTCAAAGCAGCATAACCCTTATGTGGAATGGTAATATGAATATTGATATTTACTATGGGTATACTAAGTATAAGGTAAGTTACTTAAATAAAATAATTAAAAATTAAATTTATCATATTATAATTTTTTTAAAATTTCATACTTGTTTACAATTTTTTTATAATTATATAAAATAGTAGCGAATTTATAACTGAACGTAATTTGCTACTGTTAGTTGTGATTTACGTTAAAATAGAGTTGGGCAGAAATTATAGTAGGCTGTAGTAGTTTTTGAAGAAGGTGCAATATACATAAATTGCTGCTGGCTATAGCGGTTTATGTACAAATATGGATAGGTAAATTCGTGGTATATTGTAACGGTTTATACATAGATAACTTCCCTGTATATACATGTATTAACATTTGACTGCAGAAATAATAATATGATTATTTATCAAATAAAAAAATATCATTAAACTAAGAATCGAAAGTGGTGTTGGTAGCAACAATAAGTTTAATCTTACATACTCTTTAATAAATAAAAATTTTAATATTTTTACTTTAGTTTCCCTAATTTGATATATTTAAAGTTTATATTAGTGATACAAAGGACAATAGATGAGAATGCACTTTCTTGCATGATAACCCCGTCTTCTCTCATAGGAGAAATGTGTGGACAAAGCTTACAGTAGGGAATGTTTGCTCAACTTAACCTCAATTTTTCATAAGTAATTTCTGTAACACCCTAATTACCCTAAACCTTATCTCATGCTGTAAAGCAAAGGATAACTAAAGGTCACGATAATTCTAAGGTTTATACAATAATATATAGAAAGAAATAGTAATTCTAGAAGCTCAATGAAGAAATAAGCTCAAAAATAGAGTTTCAAAAGCACAAACGTTCACACGAAGCTAAAATAATAAAGGTAGAAGGTATAGATACAAGACAATAAAAGCATATGTAGATATAAGAGTATAATAATCATAAGATAATGGCCTTAGCCTGTGGAGTTTAAGCCGACTAGTTATAAACTGACATACAGAGTTTTGAAAGTTAAAACAGTATACAACATATCTCTCTCAAAGTGAGGCTCTAAGGAAAATATAAAAACAAAAGTGAGAGTACTAAACAAAATATCCAAAAGACTCCAAAATGGGATAAGGATCCTCCGCTCTGTCACCATCACGTAACTCACCAAGGTAGGTTACGACTTGCATCTGAAAAACAACAACAGAATATTGTATGAGAACTGGAGATTCTCAGTATGGTAACAGTGCCCAGTAATGTAAGATATAAGACTCCGGGATACCAGAGGCAATCCTAGAACTTCATATCATTCACAATATTCAAGCTTAAAACATAATTAAATTCATGACCACCACTTAAAACTATAATGAATGGGGTAATCTATCTTAAGGAATTCTAAACTAACAATCACACCACTGTCCCACAGCCTTCATCAGCCTAGCCTCCATGCGATCCCATCGCCACCGCCTACTGATCCTCCTCAATCCCAGTAGAAAACACAAGAAATAGCAATGCAAGTAAAGCACAAGTATAATCATGTATATCAAGTAATTCAAGAAGAAAATAAGCATGTTATACAATTAGGCAAACAATGCAAGTCGGCAAAGCAAGCAAACATATAGAATATGCACATGATGAATGCCTGTCCTATTTGGCTGTGATATCATATCATATGTTCAACTGCCAACCCGACACATATCCCCATGGGAATGTCACCTTTTGATCACGAATATAGCTATGGGAACCCCCCACGAATATAGTGTTGGACATACTCTTGTGATCCGAAAGGAAGCGAGCAGGATACTCTGCCACAAACCTCACATCTCAACGTAAGCAGAATAAACCAACCGTCCTTACGCCGCCGCCGTGACCTCGACAAAAGGGATTAACCAACCGTCCTTGCCAGGCGCATAGAGTCTCAACATTCTCAGTATAAAATAATATCTCTGTGGTTTTCAGAAATCATTTTCAATAAAGTCATCATTCCACTCCAAGTCCTAGACTCGTGTTAAAAATCATCAAATCCATAACTCCACAATTCATCATATCAATAGTCATTACAGTACTTCTACTATATCACTCAACTAATTCACCCTCAGTATTGCAGAAATCTAAGGCTCTGTTTTCTAAATTCATGTAAAATTTCACCTATTTAAGTCATTAATTCTTCTCTATTAATCTTAGAGCTTAATCACTAGTTATTACTCTTAAACAGCAATTTAAAAAAGTTTGAAAAGCAAGAAAACCCTTAAAAAGAAAGAAAAATATTATTCAGCAAAACAGGTCCGTGCGTATGCATGCCTAAGTGTGCATACGCACACTTCAGTTTTGGACTATCATGCGTACGCATCCACGAATTGCGTACGCCGGGGTGCTGGGCAGAAACCATCACCCGCGTATCGTGTATTAGGCCGCGTACGCATCCTTGCTTTTGGCCTATCTCACATACGCATACATAGGCCGCGTACGCATGAGGGCCTGGCAGAGACACACCCCTGCGTATGCATGCAATCCCAGATTTGCAAAATTCTGTAAAGTTTTTAGAAATCATTTTTAAACATCAAACTTTAAACGTTCATAACTTCCTCTACAAGATTCCATTTTTCTCAAACCTTATATCAATTTAAAGATCTTTAAATAAACTTTAATTGAAGACAAATTTAAACCAATTTTGAAAATAGAGGCTTAAGTTATCATCCGTCAAAGTTCACCAAAAGCTAGTTTCTACAAAAAATTAGCTAGGTTCTCAAACTTCCAAAATTCACAATCAAGACCAATTATCCTACAACTAAAACAGTTCCAATGTACCTAAATTATGTTCATATAACTTCCAATTCATTCCACAACCTACCAATACGCATTTTCACCATTCTCATCAAAAATTTCTTAATTTCACACCTCCACATTTTTAATAAATCACAACTCAACCTCAATTCACAATTCTCAACATTTATCTATATCAACAAGCATTATAACTCATTTCACTACTCAAAATTGTCATTATTCAACTTCAATCTCAATAATCAACAACAACAAAATCCAATATCACAATTCACTCAAAATCAGCACAAGCATCAATATTCATAATCCATTATCAACAATTCAAACCTATCCTATGGTTCACTAGGCTAAGTGTCCAGAAATATTACATATTACATAGAAAAAATTGAAATCATACCTTATCCAATTTCTAATATATGCAAAACACCAAAATTGGACTCCAACAAGCCTCAACTCACTAACAAGCCACCAATTCAAGAACCAGTGCTCCAACAATCACAATTTCAAGCTAGACATACATAATTTATCACAAATTAATACTTAGGATTTCTAAATATACAATTTCATAAGGGTAAAGAGTTTTCTTACCTTCTCTGATGGTGTTTGGGGCACAAACCACCAATTGCTCAACCTTAGATTCCACCTAATCAATTGAAAACACAATCCACTCAAAACCAAAACCTTAAATTTTGAATTTATTAGAGCAGCATAATAAGGACTAAAATTCGAAATCTTACCTACAAAAGTTGGATAGAACTAACAGACTCGAGTGAGAATTTCACGTAGCCGCAAATGGCACGCGAAGCAGAGTACCGTAGTTCAAGTTATGATCAAATGAAGTTGGATGTGAATAGTGCTTTTGAAAAATCCTTACTCTCTTCCTCACTTGGCAGCTGCTATTGTGTTTGTGTTATGAGGTGGAAAGTGGCTGAATTGGCCATTAATGAGGGTATTTATATGTTGGGCTTGGGCCCAGTCCAACTGGTTAGCGTTTTTGTCCCGTTTATCCCAATTTCAGACCAAATCTTTAAAATTAGTGCCCGATTTTAATTCTAATTGTTTTCTCAAGCTTTTCTACTATTTTTATCATTCTCGCACAGTACCGGACAGATTTAAGCCGGTACTGATGGTTAATTTACCGGTACATATTTTTACGCGATTTTTCACAAAAAATTACATTTTCCAAATTAGAAAAATCTACCTAATCAAAAAATTATATTTAAATTTTCTAATTAACATTCTAAATTTTTGGATCCAATTTTGGGCAATTAATTTAATTTAATTAAGCAGCTAATTAATCGCAGTTCTTACATTCTCCCCACTAAATAAGAAAATTTGTCCCCAAAATTTAGTGATAATCTGAGAATAGCTCGAGATAAATCTTCTACATGTCGGACTCCAATTTCCAAGTATGTTCTTCCACTCCCGCTCTTCTCCAAGCCACTTTAACCAACAAAACTTCCTTTCCATGCAACATCTTCACACTAGTGTCGTCAATTCGCATCGGTGTTACTGGAAAAGTCATGTTCTCCTTTAACTCAGCCGACTCAGGCTCTAACACATGATCCGCATCCGACGTATACTTACGGAGTTATGACACGTATAATATGTCATGTAAGTTAGACAAACACGGAGGCAAAGCTACTTGATATGCCACTGGCCCGATTCGCCTTAAAATCTCAAACGGTCCTATATAGCTCGGATTCAACTTCTTTGTCTTAATCGCTCTTCCAATCCCCGTTGTAGGAGTAACTCTTAGAAATACGTGCTCACCCACTTCAAATTCCAACGGTTTTTTCTCTGATCCACATAACTCTTCTGTCGACTTTGTGCAGTCAAGATTCTGGCCCTAATCTATTTGATATTCTCAGTAGTCTCTGCTACCTAATCCAACCCTAACACACTTGTTTCACCGGCTTCATACCAACACAGTGGAGACTGGCACTTCCGTCCATTCAAAGCGTCATACAGAGCCATCCCAAAGCTCGCATGAAAGATGTTGTTGTACACAAATTCCACCAATGGCGTGTAATGGTCCCAACTTCTCAGTTGATCCAAGACACACACCCTTAGTATATCTTTCAATGTTTGAATAGTCCTTTCCGACTGCCCATCCATCTATGGATGATACGCAGTGTTGAGACATAGTCTCATACCGAAAGCTCTTTGGAATACTCCCCAAAACTTTGATGTGAATCGGGGACCATGGTCCAACATTATGCTCGATGGTATTCCGTACAACCTTACAATCTCTTTGATGTACAACCTCGCCAATTCCTCCAAAGAGTAGTTCACTAGAATAGGCAGGAAGTGAGCGGACTTGGTTAAGCAATCCACGATCACCTAAACTGCATCGAATCCCAACCTAGTCCTGGGCAAACCAGTCACAAAATCCATTGTAATTCTTTCCCACTTCCACTGAGAAATCTCAAGTGGCTGTAACATTTCTGACGGTCTCTGGTGCTCTATCTTCACCTTCTGACACGTC
Source organism: Arachis hypogaea (assembly GCF_003086295.3). Classification (NCBI taxonomy): domain Eukaryota; kingdom Viridiplantae; phylum Streptophyta; class Magnoliopsida; order Fabales; family Fabaceae; genus Arachis; species Arachis hypogaea. The sequence goes on from NC_092041.1 coordinate 78,274,788, forward strand.
AGACACTTTGACACAAATGTAGCTACATCACCCTTCATTCCAAGCCACCAGAACATCTTCTTCAGATCATGATACATCTTCATACTACCTAGATGAATGGAGAATCTGCTCCTATGAGCTTCCAACAACAACTCTTGTCTCAAACTTTCAACATCCAGCACACATATCCTTCCCTTATACCTCCATATCCCTTCACCATCCTTAGTGAACTCTCCATGCCTCTCCTTACCAATGGGTTGAAACATCTTCCGAAGTTCTTGTTCATCTTGTTGAGCCCTCTAAATTTCTGACTTAAAAGTACTTGAAATGCACAATTAGTTCAAATGAGCTTGTCTGTCAACTTCACCAATATCCAACTTGAGTTCTGCAAACTTATCCACTAACTCCTCCTCTTTGATCCTCATCCAAGCTATCATCAACAACTTTCGACTCAATGTATCCGCCACAATATTTGCTTTTTCGGGGGAATAACTCAGTTCAAAATCATAATCCTTCAGTAGCTCCATGCACCTCCTCTGATGCATATTGAGCTCTTTCTGATCAAAGATGTACTTAAGACTCTTATGATCAGAAAAGACCTTAAACCTCACTCCGTACAAGTAGTGCCTCCAAATCTTCAATGCAAACACAATTGCCAGTATTTCCAAGTCATGAGTTGGGTAATTTACCTCATGTGGTCTCAGCTGACGCGATGCATAAGCCACTACATTCCGGTGTTGCATTAACACGTAACCCAAACCCTTCAACGAAGCATCACAGTACACTTCAAATGGCTCATGCAGTTCCGGAAAAATTAAAACAGGCGCTGAAGTTAATTTCTCCTTTAAGGCTTGAAAGCTCTCCTTACACTCTACTATCCACACAAATGGTATCTCTTTCCTTGTTAACTTAGTCATCAGTAGTGCGATTTGTGAGAATCTATGAATAAACCTTCTGTAATATCCAGCTAATCCCAAGAAGCTTCTGATCTCAGTCATTGATGTCATTCTCTCCCATTCCATCACCGTCTCCACTTTCGAAAGATCCACTATCATCTCTCTTTTACTCACCACGTGACCTAAGAACTTCACTTCTTCCTTCTAGAATTCACATTTGGACAACTTAGTATACAATTTCTGCTCCTTCAGAACTTGTAGCACAATTCTCAGATGCTCTTCGTGCTCCTTTGCCGTTTTAGACTAAACCAGAATGTCAAATATGAACACCACCACAAACTTATCCAAAAAGGGACAAAATACTTTCTTCATGTAATCTATGAACACAACAAGTGCATTCATCAACCGGAAGGACATCACTACAAACTCGTAGTGTCCATAGCGCATCCTAAACGCAGTTTTCGAAATGTCATCCTCCTTTACCCTTATATGATGGTAACCAGATCTTAAATCAATCTTTGAAAACACCTCAGCTCCTTGCAACTAATCTATTAAGTCATCTATCCTCGGTAACGGATACTTGTTTTTCATAGTCACTTTGTTCAATTGTCGGTAATCTACGTAGAGTTGCATTCCTCCATCTTTCTTCTTTACCAATAAAACTAGCGCTCCCTATGGAGATACACCTAGTCAAATGAACCTCTTGTTCAGAAGCTCTTCTCACTGAGTCTTAAGTTCTGCCAGCTCTGTCGGAGCCATTTAGTACAACGTAATCGACACTGGTTCAGCTCCCGGCACCAATTCAATAGCAAATTCAATCTCTCTTTGAAGAGGGAAATCGGGAATATCTTTCGGGAATACTTTTGGAAATTTCCTAACTACAGGAATTTGATCTAACCTCTGTTCATCACCTAACGCATTTGCAGCCAATAATACATAACCCTGATGCTCTTTCCCACTACAATTCACCAAAACAGAGTTCAAGTAATAACCCTCAGCTATCACTGCTCCTCCTTCTCCTTCCGACATAAACCAAATCGATCACTCAAAGCAATCCAACAAAACCTGATTCTTTGACAACCAATCAAAGCCCAAAATCATCTCCAACTAAAACATTGGCAAATAAATCAAATCATGAACAAAGTCTCTATCCTCAATTTTGATAGATACTTCCCTACAACCTGACCTAGTCATAACCGTTTGATATGGGGTATGCACATGCAAATCAAAAGCTAATTTGGACACTTTCAATCCTAGTTCCTCAACTTTAGCAAAGGCAATAAATGAATACGAAGCTCCAGTATCATACAATGAAACCAATGTTTTATCACCAATTAAACATATACCTCTTATCAACGGATCCGACCTTGCAGCATTCTGGGAGTTCACAGCAAACACTCGACCTTCTTGGTTCAGGCCCGTATTCGGAGTCCTCTTACGAGGACAGTCCTTCACCATGTGTCCAGGCAATCCGCATGTAAAGCATTGACCTATACCCAGATTGCACAAATCATAAGGATGAAAAGGCCCGCAACGGTTACAAATTGAATTTGGAGAAGCCTTACTTTGATTACCTCTCCCTCTCGCCGGGTGTTACTGATCATAGTTGTTCCTCCTAAAGTCCCCTTGACGTTGATGTACATGTCCTCCCCTCTTGAAGTTTTGAGCTCTTGGATGGAAGTACTTTCCACGCCCAGGGTTCTTGTTTCCCCCATGAGTATCTCTTGATGATGCCACTTTCTTCGTACACTCCTCAATAACCCTTGCCTTGTTCACAAACTCAGAAAAGATTTGAATCTCCAAAGGAGTCACAGCCATCATAACGGTATCCCTTAAGCCTCCTTGGTACTTAATGCACTTCTAGCTCTCATAGGACTTTGGGGCACCTTGATATACCCTAGAGAACCTACAAGGCTCCTCAAATTGACTAGTGTAATCGGCCATAGACAATGAGCCCTGCTTCACCTGTATAAACTCCAACTCCCTTGCTTCCCTTACAGATTCAGAAAAGTATTTTTTGTAGAAAGTCATCTGGAACACATCTCAAGGAATGTTGGCATCGCATTATAAAACTGTAGTAATTGGCATTCTCTTTGCCACCAGTGCTGAGCCTCTCCTAAAAGTTGATATGCCGCAAACTCCAAAAATTGGTTGTTTGAAACATGCTGGGCTTGTAACGCACGCTCCATGGCTTGGAACCAATTGTCTGCTTCAGTAGGGTTGGTCAAACCTCTAAAATTTGATGGATGAAACTTGAGAAATGAATCCAAGGTCATTGAAGCACCTCCCAAGTCATTACCGTCTCCTTTTCCATTACCGTTCCCAGCCGGTTGACCCAACCTTTCCATGGCTTGCATAGTCGCAGCAGCGTTAGCTTGCATAGTATTTGCCAAATTTGTCATAGCCGCCAAGAACTCGACATGGTTGTCGGCCGTTTGGTCATTCTCAGTTCCTCCTCATGTACGAGTATGACCTCGTCTGCGAGTAGCCATTAGGGTTCCTGTCTACACGAAACAATCGATATCAAGGTGATCAGTCTCAATATCAAAAGCCTAGTGCTTCATTTATCCCAAAAAGGCACTCACAAAGAAGCATGATATGAAATATCAAGCAGATAACCTAAATAGCATGAAAGAAAAAAGACACAAAGTATGCAATGAAGCACAATTGGTCTATCTCTCAGTTTCACAAGGACGAACGGCTCTGATACCAATAAATGTAACACCCTAATTACCCTAAAGCTTACCTCATGCCATAAAAGAAAGGATAACTAAAGGTCATAATAATTCTAAGGATTATACAATAATATATATAGAAAGAAATAGTAATTCTAGAAGCCCGATGAAGAAATAAACTCAAAAATAGAGTTTTAAAAGTGCAAACGTTCACATGAAGCTAAAAGCATAAAGGTACAACGTATAGATACAAGACAATAAAGCATATGTAGATATAAGAGTATAATAATCATAAGATACTGGCCTCAGCCCGTGGATTTTAGGCCAACCAATTATAGAATGACATACATAGTTTTGAAAGTTAAAACAGTATACAACATATTTCTCTCAAAGTGAGTCTCTAAGACAAATATAAATACAAAAGTAAGAGTACTAAACAAAATATCCAAAGCCTCCAAAATAGGATAAGGATCTTCCGCGTTGTCACTATCATGTAAGTCACCGAGGTGGGTTACGACCAATATTTGAAAAACAATAATAGAATATGGTATGAGAACCGGAGGTTCTTAGTATGGTAACAGTGTCCAGTAATGTAAGATATAAGACTCCGAGACGCCGGATACAATCCTAGAACTTTATGTCATTCATAATATTCAAGCTTAAAACATAATTAAATTCATGACCACCACTTAAAACCATAATGAACGGGGTAATCTATCTTAAGGAATTCTAAACTAACAGTCACACCGCTGTCCCACACTGTTCACCAGCCTAACCTCCATGTGATCCCATCGCCACCGCCTACCGATCCCTCAATCCTAGTAGAAAACACAAGAAATATCAATGCAAGTAAAGCACAAGTATAATAATGTATATCAAGTAATTCAAGAAACAAATAAGCATGTTATACAATTAGGCAAATAATGCAAGTCGGCAAAGCAAGCAAACATATAGAATATGCACATGATGAATGCCTGTCCTATTTGGCTGTGATATCACATCGTCGGTTCAACTTTCAAACCGACACATCCCCATAGGAATGTCGCCTTTCGATCACAAATATAGCTACGGGAACCCCCACGGATATAGTGCCAGGCACACTCCTGTGATCCAAAAGGATGCGAGCGGGATACTCTGCCACAGACCTCACATCTCAACGTAAATGGGATAAACCAACCGTCCTTAAGGTAGGGTGACCATAGATAAGGCTATGATCACGGTTTCACAAAAGAGTGACCATAGACTATGTTGTGGTCACGGTTTTAAAGTAGGGTGACCATAAATACCTATGGTCACACTAAAACCGAGACCATAGATTAGGCTATAGTCATAATATAAAACAAGGGTGACCATAGAGTAAGCTACGGTTACGATTTTACAAAAGGGTGACCATAAATAAGCTATGGTCTCGCTAAAACTATGACCATAAATAAGGCTATGCTCACGGTTTTAATAAAGGGGAGACCATATAGTAAGCTATGGTCATGGTATTTACGCGTGACCATAGAGTAACCTATGGTCACGGTAAAAAAACGTGGCCTAAAGTGCCAATATTGATCTCTACAACCGTGACCATAGGTAAAAAAACGTGACCATAGACCTATGGTCACCCTTTTCACTAGCTATACTGTGACCATACTTTTTTTTGTAGTGTTATCACACTCATCCTCATCACACCTCTCATTTCATTTAATCCATCTCTCCGCTGTTCACCTTTCTCGACTCATTAGGTATCATTTCTGACTCTTCTACCCTCCAATACACCGGCTCTAGACTCAAAATAAGGTTCACAGAGGATTAGAAGGCTTGAAGAATGGTTAAAAATAGAAAAATATATTTTCTACAAAATTGGGTAGTCATGCATATGCATGCAACCTCTCGCGTATGCATAATGTTAAAAATTTGGAAAGTCGTATACGTGGACCACCTCCCTCGTACCTGAGAGTGTTTAACAGAAAAGGTTTCTCGCGTATGCATGCCAATGATGCATACACATGATGTTAAAAATGCCATGTTCGCATATGCGAGACAGTGCCACATACGCGAGAATACTGGACAGAGCCAGATAGTCGCGTCGTGTGACACCTCCACATAGGCATGCATATCAGAATAAAAAAAGATGATATGCTACAGAAATGCAGTTTTTTTTACCAAATTTTTAACACGCATAACTTTTTCATTAAAAATTATTTTTCAACCATTCTTAAAACATTGGAAAGATTAATCAATAAATTTCATAAAAATCTATTTTTGTTAAATTTCTAACTCCGAGGACTGAATTATGGCCTGTCGAAATTTGCCAAAAGCCAGTTTTTGGCCAAAAATAAAATTTACTAATTTTTTCAAATATTCACAAGGCATATCAATTTCTACTCAATATAATGCCTCCCAATCATCCTAATTCATTCATTTGATAGCAACCAAGTTCACGCCTACTTAAATTACATATTACAATTCTAAATTCTCATTTCAACATCTCAAATCATCAATTCCACTATTCTAACAAATCATTACCAAATTTCACATACTTGATTCTATAATTACCATTTCAAGCTCGTGGATCAACATTCAATACATTCACCAACTTACCTTTCACGACCTCCTGTACAAATTCACATCCTCTAGTCTAACATTCATTAATTTAATTCAAAACAATATTTCAACAATTCAACAGTTTATAATTTCAATCATCAATTCATACCGCATTCTCAAAACTCATAACAACCAATCACCAAATCAAAATCAAATCCAACACTTCATCAATTATAATATTTTACTTCCATCCAATTATACAATTCGATCCTATTCCTAAGGGCATCTAGCCTAGGACTTCATGTCACATTACATGGTATTTAAATGAAACTTAAATTGTACCTTACCCGAGTTTTCTCCAAGCTCAAAACCACCACAATTCAAGTATCCAAGATTCCCAATCAAATTCAATAAGTTTCAGCCACCAAAACTTTATTCCAAGTACTCCAATTCACCACTTTAACTTCAATTCACATGTTTTCAATATAATTTTTATATAATTTGATCATATCAATACTAGGGTTACTAATGCAATAAATCACATGGGTTTATATTTTTCTTACCTTTTTCACTAATGATTGGGGTGAAATCCAACAATCACTCAAGACTAGATTGTATGTAAACCACCAAAATTATAAAAATCTCTCAATACCCAAACTAAAAACATGAAAATGAAAGGAATGGAAAACTAGGCAGGAAATTCAGAGATCCATACCACTTTGTTTAGATAGAATCGAAGAGCTCGACGAGAAGATCATGTGATCATAAACGACTCATTAATCGGAGCTACGGATTGAAAGTTAGGAGGAATTGAAATTTGGGGTGATAAGCGTTTGGGTTCTTGGTCTCTCTTCTCTTCAATTTCAGTGTGGAATTGAAATAATAAAGGAGAAGAGGGCTGAAAGCCAAGCTTTTATATGGTTTGTGTATATGGTCTTGGGTCCACTTGGGCTCGGTTCACTTGGTTTAATCCGTTGGCCCAATTTTGAGTCAAAAACTTTAAAATTTGTGTTTTAATTCTTATTCTAAATATTTTTACTTATTCAAATTATGAAATTTTAATTTTCTAAATTTATTTCGCTAGTAATTAATTTATTAGTTAATTATTTTTTAATTTTACTGAGTTTTACAAGTCTTTTTAGACACTTTTAAATCTGTACTTGAGATAACACTCTCGAAATTATTATCCTCAATCGATTTATGCCTTTTCCTTGTCATTGAAGCACTTATTTCTTATGGCATCATCCTCTTTCTCTTCTTTTTTCTACAAATGTAGCCCTCTTCTTCCCTAGTCCTTGTGGTTTTACTATCACTTTCATGCCATTTTTTATCTTCTTATGTTTCTCCTTTTTTTTATTTGCCTCCAAACTACTTTCTAAGTTGCTTCTTTTAATATTTGACTTCTTATATTTATTATTTGATGCATCTATATCCTACACATTTAAAAATGTAGATATAGTAATATTTTACTGGAGCTTTATATATCTTTAAAGTCATTAAATAATAGGATGTGATAGTGATAAAAGAAGGACTAACCTATTTAATAACAGTACGAAATAGCACAAAAAACTTCAACTCAAATATTATCACAACCTAAAACAAATCAAATACCTGCAAAATACATTCTAGTTTATGTTAATTTCAAATATAGAAAAATAAATAAAATAAAAAAATGAGAAAAGGAATAATGCAAAATATAGGAGTTTTCAAAGTGTTACCTAACTTACTGAGAATTGTCATCAGTTTTATTTATAGAATGTCCAAGATCAATTACTATACCATTAACCCAATTTCTAACTCAATTATTATTCTTATTATCTAGCTAACAAATTTCTTATAACAAAGTTAAATTATCATTATTATTTTGCATTGATTGCTTAAACTGCAGAATTTTCTTTTCTCGCATATTATAAATATCTCTATGACTAATTAGCCTAGGGATAACCCATTTATGGTCATGAGGATCTTCTTCAAATGTCACTTTCTGAGCTTAGTTTGTAAATACAAAAGGTTCATTACTTTCTTACTTATTGGTATATATTAAGTGTAAAAAGTTTATTAGTGTGAAACCCAAGTCATCTTTGGTTATCTCAATCTAGTCACAGTTAAACAACACAACTTTAAATTCTTCAAAGTAATTTAACTCTATAATATCCTTCAATCTTCCATAATAATTTATTTTTACCTTTGAGACAACCGTGACACCAAAATTTTTGTTGCCTTGGATTCTTCATGCTTCTTTGTTCGAAATCGATACCCATTATTCAAATCGAAAGCTTTGAATCTTCTTACAATATAACTTGGACCTCGTAAAAGGGTTTTTAGATCATTTTGGGTACCAAATGTAAGGTCCAACTTGTTAATTTAACAAAAAAATAATATTGAACAAGCTATAAACTTCTGATTATATAAAATGATATTCTTTAAGAATCTATGAGAAATAATAATTAGATCATTTCCTTACTTCATCCTTGAACCATTCATGAAATTCTTTAAAATGCAAGAGATTAAGTTGATATCGAGTAAGGTGACACTTTCTATGTGATCTCTTGATCTCACTAATATGTTCGCTACACATGTGACCCATATATATCACTAATAATGTTATATATGGTATACCATAACCATAAAGAAAGACAGATCATTCCATTTCTATAATCTTCAACCACTTTAGAATCATAATTGAAGAATACATATCGATGTGCTTGCAATCATGTTATATCATCCATCAAAAATGCTTCTTTTTTGCCAAATGGTTCCCCAATAGAAGAAAAAGGCATCGTTCTTGATCAACCTTCTCAATTTTCGTTTTGTTTTTTTTTATTAACCAATAAGATCTTGAATCCCCACCTTCTATATATAATGGGCAAAAGGCCAAACACTCATTTGAAATATATCTCTTTGTTATAGAACCTTCTGGACATGCTTGATTTTGAACATATGATTTTAAAGTGTATAAGTACCTATAACATAAGTTAATGTTATTGATTATTCTACTATATATGAAAATGGACTGAATCTACAACTTAATTATTCTACTAAAACTTAAATCCAATATATATAATTATTTGCACCTTTCTATTGGATATATCCGGTGATAATGGAATGGATGATGCAGAACTTTTACAAAATCACAACTCAGCAAGTGCATGGAATATATTAAGTAATATCATGGTGAATGAGTTATCGTTTCCACAAGCATTAAAGGACTAACCAACAATGATTAATTGATTATTTTAATTAGACAAATCAAGAGACAAATAATGAATGATGAATTATAACCAATGTGTAAACAGAGGCAATAAAAGTAGAAAAATAATGAATGTGAAGGCAATGATGGTGAGAATGTTAAGGTTTCAGAGATATTCACTCTTTAAGAAAATAATCCTTGTGCTCATTTAATTGAAGCATACAAAGATCAATCACGATAAATCATAATTAATCAAATTCCAATTCCTTTGCAATTCAATTTTTCTTTAACCTAATTAATATTGCTAATTCCTTAGTCATTTATTTAGAAAAGCGGTTAAGCACAAAATCGATTTAATTTCAAATAAGATTCAAGAATATTCCTAAACAATTGAAAATCACAAAGCATTGCACACTCTTTGAAATACTATTCCTAGTTAAATTAAAAGTTAGTGAGAAAGAGTTTTCAAGCTAATTTTAATATTACTTTTTTCAACACAATATTTAGAATCTGAAACGGAGTTAGAATTTTCCAATAGTTCTAAATCTTTAGGGATGAAGAACGAAAACTTAATCATGAAATAGATCAAAGCATAAACCTCAAATAAAGTAAAACACTTATATTAATAATCTATAAAAAGATTAACAGAGCTCCTAACCTTAACAAAGGAGATTAGTTGCTCATGGTAGAATGAAAACAAAGCTGTGAATTCAAAAATGGCAGAGGGAGAAAAGAGAAGAGCCATGTGGTGTTTCCCTCTTGTTTAAAGACTAACCCTAAACCTAATAAATTTAGAATTCAAAATAAATCAAATTAAAATAGAATCAAATCTAAACTAATTAATATTTTTCAAATAGTTTTCTCTCTCAAGTCAAGTTGTAGATAATTCTTCATAATTGCCAATCAACGCTTCAAATCATGGGCTTTGTGCTAAATCTTTAATCATCAACTTAAGTGCTTCAAAGGATTGGAGATTAAGGAGGATTTGGTAAGGAATCACAAGCCCTGAGAGTAGCCCATTGTTGGCGAGTAAGGCACCACATTCCACACTTGAAGCACAGGCCCAAAGGAAGAGGAATTCGAGGCTTCTATTTGGCTATGTGAGTCGCATGCAAAGAGACATGAGGCGCATCAAGGAAGGCATGAGGCGCAGCCACTCATGTATGATGCGCAGGTAAGGAGAGCATCCCCTGGAAGGTGAGGTTGGTGAGGCATGAGGCATGGGGCTTGAGACGTGAGGCACGGGGCAAGGGGACATGAGGCGCATGGTTAAATGTCGTGAGGCATAGGATTGAGGGCACTTGAGATGGGGCTGCATTCAACTCAAGAGTAGACTACCTTAGACGCATGTCCGGAATAAACTATTATACATCATTGGAAAGCTCCAAAAGTTTGCTTTCTAATGACACTAAAACAGCCTCATTTGGACCTCTATATCTCAAGTAATCCTCATTTGAGTATGAAAAGGTCAAGATTGGCTGCATGAGGTGCATAAGTTGTTGTGTGAGGAGTAGGGAGTTTTGAGCTTGAGATGGGGCTGCGTTCAACGTAGATTTGGATATATTATAAGCATGTTCATTGTAAATTATTATATATCGTTGAAAATATCTGAAAGTTATCTTTCTAATGCCGCTAAAACCGCTTCATTTGGATCTCTACAGCTTAAGTTATCCTTGTTGGAGTAAGAAGAGATCAGGGTTTCCAATTCTCTTTGAACTTTTCTTGGTTTGTTTTCAATTATTGGTTCCTTGGGAGGTTGTTTCCTTCAACCTTGACTTTCTTGTCCTTCTCTTTTTCTTTGTTCCTGCTCATTTTTAACACTTTTCTACACATACCAAACCTCAAAATAACTTCAAGAAATATTGATTAAAAGTATTAAAATCTTAATTAAGAATAAGAAAATCTCTAACTTTGTTGAAAGAAATACTAAAAAAAATAACTAAAGATGTTCATGCATCACTAGACCTGCAATTTTAGCTTCAATGGCTAAATGAATAACCAAATGTACCATAACTATAAAAAATGATGAGAGGAAGAGCTTTTCTATGTCACACAGTATTAAGGTAATCTTCTCTTCAAGTAGTGTTAACTTTTCTACTTCAAGATTTTTACTACATACCCCTCAAAAGAATGTGCACGATTCGATCAAAACAGAACTCATCTTTTTATTCACTGTTATTCGTAAAGCAAGTGGAAGAAGTTCTTGTATTATAACATGGCAATCATGAGATTTTAGCCCTGATATTTTTTGTCTTTGAATGCAAAGAGAGATGTTAGATGTATAGTCATGTGGAAGCTTAACATTTTCTAGTACTTCATAAAATAACTAAGTTTTTGCTGAAGACATTAAGAAATAAGAAAGAGGAAGAAATATCTTTCCATTAGTTCATTGTTGAGGCCACAAGCTAGGTCTTATATTCATCTCTTTCAAGTCCAACTGAGCTTTTAAGTTATTTTTTGACTTTTTACTTAGACCTAACAATGTATATATCAAGTTATCACACACTTTTTTTTCTATGTGCATCACGTCAAGGTTATGCCGCACCAAATTTTTTTTCAATAAGAGAGATTGAAAAAGATATTCCTCTTTTTCCATATATTTTTTATCACCCCACTAATATCTTCACCAAGCTTACCAAGAAAAAACTTTATGCCTCTAGTTTGATCCAAAACTAATGACCCTTATATTGGACCCGTCGCAACGTTTGATTCTTTTGTCCCATCGAAAGACCTCGCATCATTTCGATATTTATGAATAGACTTCAAGAAGCATCAATGACCCATGTAGCAATATTTTTTATTTATTGTGAGCCTTATAGAATAAATTTTTATATTGCAAGAAGGGCAACCAAATTCACCATAAGTGCACCAACCAGATAAGTTACCATATGCTAGAAAACCATTTATTGTCCACATGAGTGGTACTTTCATATTAAATGTCTTTTTATCAAAGGCATAATAAGTTTTCACCTTAACATCCCATAATTCATTTAAATCTTCTGTTAAAGGTTGCAAGAAAACATCAATATTATTTTCAGGCGTTGTTGGTCTATGAATGAGTAACGACAAAATAAAAAATCTTTGCTTTTTGCACAGCCATGGTGAAAGGTTATATGGCATTAAAATCACTGGCCATATGTTATATTTATTTTGCATATACTATATGAATTAAATCCACCAGTAGTTAATCCTAAACGAACATTGCGAAGAAGTTCTCCACGCTTCAAAATTTGTAGGATGTCACAAAGTTTCATTCTTATTGGGTTCGTCATAATGCCATCTCATCAATTTAGAAGTTCTTAAAGACATAAACAATCTCTGCAATCTTAACTTAAGAGAAAAATACCTTAGAACCTTAGTAGGATTTTTTTTCTTATTGTTTTTTTTACCTAGAAGCTCCACAAACTGAGCATTTATTGATGTTCTTATCAGCCAATTCATTTCTAAAAAGCATATAATCATTGGGACAAGTATGGATTATTTCATACTTCAAGCGCAATCCCCTAACTATTTTTTTAATATCATAATAAGAACTAAATAACTTTTTACCATTGAATAATATTTCCTTTAATAATTCAAGCAACGCATTAAAAGATTCATTGCTCCATTTGAATAATTGCTTTAGATGGTAAAACCGCAACAAGAAAAAAAATTTACTGAATTTTTTACATCTAAGATATAATTCTTCATATGTATCTTTTGGTAACTTGTCAAACATTTACACTTCTGGATGAGATTCATTTCTTGATGAATGAGTAGACACCTCCTCCAAGTTTGGCTCCTCATCACCATTTTTTGAAAGGTGATTATCGATTTACTAGGTAAAGCTATTATAAACATCCTCTATCATTCTTACCATATCATCACCCCTAAAAGTCTTTTCTGTATAATTAGTTTTTTCTATAAGAGTAGGTGAGTTTAATGATTCTATATGACAAAATCAAGTGTCATAGAAAGACATAATACTACTAACTAGAAAGATGGCCGTTGGATGCCTTGTCTTCACCATCTGGTTGGGCGACTTAGTATAGTGTTGTTCATGCTTCTTTTTTTTTACTTGGCATTTCTATTTATTGGCATTGATTTCAATCTGGTTCTTATGAAACTCCAATCCATGCTTCTGGTTAGGTCGTTCCGCGTTCTATTAAGTCGGCTTGTTGGTTGGGAGGTTCCTTTTTTAGTTCTTGTTTTTTTTGTTGGTTTGGGACTGGATTCCAGCTTGCACATGATGATGGCTCCAGCTGGAGGGGGGATGGAAGCGGGGCCGGTTCTTCGCAGCGCCCTGTGCATTTGGATCTGAATCTGCCGCCTGGCGGAAGGGACGAGCTGTCCGCCGTTATAGATGACCTAGCGGAGGCGGAGAGAAAGATTCAACGGGCGGAGACCGAGATTCAACAGATTCAAGAAGCCTTGCAAGAGATTGAAGGCTTGAATGAATCAAGGGTCGAAGGTCTTCAAGCCAATCTGGGAGCGATAGAACGGGAGCTGGCACGTCTAAGGACGTGTCTTTCCGAAGTCGACGAGCGGGTGGAGCAAGCCCGCTCAATGGATTCGGCTCGTGACCAAGAGCGGGCCCGACAGCAGGCGGAGCTTCGCGCCCAAATGGACCGTCCGCTAAAATTTGACCCCTTTTTATGCATTTACCGCATTGAACTTGAGGTTTTTGATGCATGCAAGTATTTTTATTAGAACCTTGATACATAACCAATGGGATGTTTAAAGTCTCCCCATTGCCCAATAGAAGGATCTTTTCAGTATCGGTATAAAAGATCTTTCCCTGGTGTTCCCTACTGAGCAATCTAGCTGCAATCGAGCTAGCATTGAAATGGAAAGAGTAGAGTGCAAGTAGGACGAGGTCTGCCCTTACACTTCCTGTTAGTAAGAGTGGATTAGTTAGAGTCGGTCCGTTCTCTTGTTTCAGAAGTTAGGGCTAGGGTCAAGCAAGCCTGCCCCCATCCGTTTATTCCATAGCCTATCGAGCAAGAATGACATCTGAGATCGCTCATTCCATTGCTTTACAGTCATGATCACATTGCATAAATTTTCTATTTCTAGAATTGTTCATGACCTTTCAATAGATATTTTATATTCTAATCAAAATAAATAAATTAAATATATAAGCATCAAATATTAAATATTAGAAAATAAAGTAAATAAATCTAACATAGGTAAAAATAGAGAAATTAATTAATTATCACTTACCTTAAAACTGGTCAATTTTAGCAAAAACTATAGGTACAAAAATAGAGAGAATTAATTATAGACAAAAGGATATTAAATATTAGAAAATAAAGTAAATAAATCTAACATAGGTAAAAATAGAGAAATTAATTAATTATCACTTACCTTAAAACTGGTCAATTTTAGCAAAAACTATAGGTACAAAAATAGAGAGAATTAATTATAGACAAAAGGTAACTGTTATTGACAAAGAAATAATATTTTTAGATATACAATGGATGTTTAAAATATCAAATTACATTAAATCAAGGTTATAAACATCAAAAGGTAACTGTTATTGACTCTGGTTAAACTGCTGTAATGTAATATCATGAACTATGCATGTAAAATTTTCGTATCTTCAAATTCATTTTTCAGCAAGGAGTTACAACGTTAAAAGCATGTGCCTCAAGAGGACGTGCTTTTGTGCAGAATAAATTAAACAACCTCATTTTTTTTGGTTTATGTTTTGATAAGAAAGAAGAAAAAGAGAAAAAAACTCATAAAATGTCCAGAATATTCATAAAAAAGGTGAGTGCAAATATCACACTTGTTGAACAACATAAATTAAAGGAACAGTCAATTGAACAGGAAGTGAACATCTACTATAAGGGCAGCGAGAATCAGAAAATAAAAATTCAAGAACCATGTCCAATAAATTACCTAACAAGTTACTGGAAAATTATATAACCAATAAAAACATCAAAATCTAGGAAATTGATTGCCCATATGTTAACTACTAGTTACGAAGAATAAATGGCCCAGATCAATCAAGTGACGTGCATTACGAAAATCTTATTAGAACTGAGAGTATAAGTTATCATCTAAGAACACACACAACAACAAAAAGTAAAAATAAAAATGAAAGAAAGATAGGAATAAGGTCAATAATAAAACTATACAAAAGTAACTAACTAAATTATTTTTCACAAATTTAAAGCTATAGTCTATGTCTACAACCTCCCAAATAGATGGCAGATACCAAACAAAAAAGAAATTTCACTCAGACCCAAGACATAAATATACTACATCAAACAAGAACCCACACACAAGATTTCTTTTAATTCTCAAAGTTCTTCATACATCAAATTTACATTTAGTTAAATCTAATACTTAGTCTTAAATTTAGTCAATTTTAAATAAGAATATAATATACAACTAAAATTGAATTCTTTCTAGAGTTCTCTTAGTAATCGTACAGCATTCATAAATTCATATTTTATAATAATTTTTTGGTTAAAAAAAGTAGAATTTGTCAACTTATCTTGCATTTATTTATCAAAAATACATACTTTTGTGAATTTTTTTTAATTGTGCTTAATTGTTAGAAACATGCCTTTATGCTTCAAATTGTCAAATTTAAGGAACTTTTATTTCATTCGATATCTTGATATTTTTGTTTGAGTGATTTAAGGCTTAAGAGGTAAAAAGAAATTGAAAAAATAAAAAAAATATGTAAAAATGGAGAATTCATGAAAAAAATGAAGTTATGAAAATCTGCCAATCGTGCGTATGCATGGGTCATGCGTACGCATCATTCCAACGCATGACTCACTTAAAATGGCACATGACTCGCGATTTCTAACTTTTTTTAGGTTTAATCCAACTCATTTTTAAAACATTTGAAGTAAGGATTCTTGAGGGATAAACTAAGTAGTCTTAGTTTAGGATTTTTTTATCATGTTTTAGTGAGATTCTAAAGAGAGAAGTTTCAACTTCTCTCTATAATTCTAGGATTTTTAGTTTAATTTCTCTCTAATTTTAGATTTTATTCTTATTTTAGTTTAGCTTTCTTTACATTATCTTGTTTTACCATCTTAGTTTATTAGGTTTCTCTTGTTAGTTCCTTATTTTTGCTATTTTTAGTTTATGAATAATTGTTGAATTTTCATTTTTTAAATACAATTTGATGTTTCTATACTTTATTGATGCTTACTTGAGTTTTTATTATTGCTTTCTTGCATTGGGTAGTCATAGAATTTATTAATTCATGCAATTTATAATGTTTTTCTTTTATACCTATTAAGTGTTTGAAAAAATGCCTTTTTTAATTATAGAGTAGATTTTTGTACTCTTGACTTAGGTTGAGAACTTGAGTTACTAATGTCCAAGTTAATTGATAATTTAGAGACCTTAATTAATCTTGTTCCGTTGATGCTAATCTTTTACTAATTTAATTAGTAAGTTAGTTAGGACTTATGAATTAAGATTAATTAAGTCCGGTTGACTTTTTTCAATTAGTAGAAGTTGACGAATTGAATTTGCTCTTTACAATTATTATGTTGTGGTTAGTAATAAGAATAGTGATCTTTAACTTTCAACTAAGCTAAAATTCTTTTAGCACTTGAATTTTCTTTCTTTTACTAGTTAATTTCTTTATTGCTCTTTAGTTTAATTTCTTTTGTCATTTAGACATTGCTTTATTCTTTAATTTTTTGCTATTTTAATTTTCATTACTTGCGATCAAAATTTTTGACTTTTTATAGCCAATAATTAAGTACTCAATTGTGATTTTTAGAGAGAATGATTTGAAACTAAACTCTCGATATTTATTTTAAATTTGTGATATTTTTACTAAATTTTAAAAAATATTAAATTCTAATTTAAAACTACAACAAATTTAGAGTTTTAAATTTGTGAAATTCTAAACCGGTCTTTAACCCTCATTAAAACATGTCATATAGCAATCAGTAAACAAAATTCCAATACAATCAATCAATCAACTCTTCGTTTTTGAAAAATTATGTAAAAGATGTTTCTTCACCATTCTAGGCCAAGCTACTTCACCAAAATCCAAAACTAACTATTGGATATTATCAAATTTATTTTATGAAACAAAAAGAGAGCAAATGTACAATAAATTTCTGGTTTACCCCTGCTTCCATTCATAAAGCGAAGGCAACAAAATTTTACTTACATAGTATATATAATAGTATTACATGTAAGTCCTGAATTTTTAAAAATTAAATAATTAATTATTTATGAACTAATATATTATATTAAAATTTTATTTTTTAAAAAAAATATTTTTAATAAAAATAATTAAATAAAATTTTATGATTATTATTAAAGTTTAATTTAATTATAATTTATTTTATTAAATTTGAATTATTTAATAAAGATTATTTTAATAAAACAAAAATTAAATTTATTATTATTATTATTATTATTATTATTATTATTATTATTATTATTATTATTATTGTTGTTGTTGTTGTTATAGTTGTTATTGTTGTTGTTGTTTCTATATTATTATTACTAATATATAACTACTTAATTTCCTCAATTTATTATCATTACTATACTATATTATTATTTATGCTTTCTATTTGGCTGAAGCCTTAAGGTAAAAGGAAAGGAAGAAAAATAAGATGGCTAATATTGCTTATATGAATGCATGTGTGCATATATACAACCGTGGATCATACTAAGCATGACACCTAATCGGTTCCATTATACTAATCATTATCATCTAGCCTAATTTGGATTCATTGCATGCACGGTGAGAAAGAAAGAAAGAAGTGACCAGAAGGGAAAGAGAGAAAACCGTGACACTCTTGAACCTTCTAATTCTAATTTTTGTGATCCGTAATTTCAATAAAAAATTTAATCTAATAAAAGTGTTTGTATTTTTTTTTACATGTTAATATTACTTTTGTTCAGTTGAAACTAACAGTAACGTAGTTTTCTATTCTCTTGAATTCGGTCAATTAAAATTTTAGGAGACACAAGTAATTTCTGACGTTTTCTTCTTCAACCGTTCGGTCAGAAAATTTTTCTAAAGATTCTGTTATTTTATTTTGTACGAAGGTATGATTTTTGGTAATTTTATAATAATTAAATGTGAACTTTATAAGTGAATGTTGATTTAGTTGATTATTGTTTGAATTTGAATGAGTTTATGTTGAATTATTGTTGTTGCTTATGATTTGTTAGTTTAATTATGAGGAACAGCTCATTTGTGATTATTTTAATAGTTTTAGGATTGTTGTGATGTGGTAATTTGAGAAAAATTATAAGATTTGGTGGTTGAAAGATTAAATTAAAAATTGAGAAAAATTGGTAACTAAAAGACTCGAAAACAGATTAAAATACAAGTAATATTTTAAAAAAAGGGTTAAAGGTTTCAATTTTGATATAAAAGAAATATTAGTAATTACATTTTATTTTTGAAGGATAATATTATATTTGTATATGAAAATTGAGGTACTATTCGTAATTATATAAGTTTTCATGTATTTTGGACAATAAACTAATTATAAGGATAAAATGAATATTTTATAAAAGATTAAGAATAAAGCTTAAGTTAATAAGTTTTGAGTAATAAGATTATTTAAAGTTCAAGTTAATAAGTCTTGGATAATAAAAAAATTATTATTATTGTTATTAATTTATTTAAGATTATTATCAATATATTTTTAAAATATATTATATATTAGTATTTTATTTAAAAAATATTATTTTATTTATGATATACTAAAAGGATAAGTAGAAAATTATCCTAAAAGTTTTAGAAAGACAAATCTAAATTAAAAAATTTTGATTCTCTTTTCATAAAACATTTAGGGAAAGGCAAGGGAATAGTGCAAAGATATTTTATATTGTAGAATGATAAGAAAGAAAAGAAAGAAAGAACGAAAATAAAAGGAGATAAGTAGAGATATGGTGGTGAGTCCACCGAGATTTGCTTTCCAGAGAAACATCGACCACTTCACGGGATGGTCGCACCTGTAAGATAGAGGTTGCTTACAGAGGTTATCAATGCAAACACCAGCTCAAGAGAGTCGCACCTGTAAGACAGAGGTTTCTTACAGAGGTTATGGCATTGGAAGCCAAACTCAGACAAAAGTTGGTGAATTAAGTGGAAATATAATTCAATATATAGTTGAGAATAAAAGAATTAAAAGAATAAAAGAAACTAAAAAACCGCTGCCACATGAGAGCAGATAATACAAGAGAAAAGAAAGTATTAACTAAAGGAATCTCTGCCACAGGAGAGTAGAGAACAAAGATTAAAAGAATTTTATGAACGTCTACCACAGTAGAACAGATAGAAAAGAAGGTATTAATTAAAGGAATCTATACTGTAGTAGAGTAGAGAGCAAAGATTGAAAAGAAATTGAGTGCTGTTTGGGCCTTAGTGCCAAAGTGTCTAGTGGAAACGGCGATACGTAATGCTCACTTGATACTATAAGGACGGCTCAGTGAGGACGGTGATGCGTAACGCTCACCGAAGACTGAAAGGAAGGTTCTCCCATGAGGACGGCGATACGAAATGCTCATGGAGGGGACGTTAGCTAAGATAAGGACGGCGGTACGAAACGCTTATCTCAGGACCAATGTCGAAAATCGGGCAATAACCGACACATGAGCTCATGGCCTGTATAGGAATAGTTATGCATCATACTTGTTTGCGCATACTTGTCATGATTATGTTTTTATAATTGTGTGTGCTTGTGATTGGTTTCTATATTCTGTTATTACTCTCTGATTTGTGTTTGTCTTGCATTGTTTGTGTCTATGATTGATTCTGTTTTGTAATTGAGTTTTGATGGTGATTCGTATTGAATTGGGTCGTAGGTCGAGTTGATTTGATTTGGGCTCAAGGCCGTGATTGGAAGAACCAGCGGTAAGTTTTGATTAAAATGATTTCTTAGTAAGCGGTGAAATATATGAAATGTCATTTTGCGTGAAATTTTTATAAAAAAATATGAACTTTAAATTTTGATAATGAACTTAACTTCTAACCCCGATCCTGCTAAGAGTTCCCCATTTCTTATCCCCTATCTCCACTCCTTTCAGCTACAAGTGCGAAGGCTTATTGAAAAACTGCGGGAGCACATTGGAATATGTTTACGAGTTGAGTTGTTAGAATTTATTTTCTCCTCGCCTTGTTAGTTAGAGTTTTATTTCAGCTACAACGTATTATTGATATTAAATATGTGAATATGTGTTGCTTGTACTTGTTGAAAAAGTTATAGTTTTAGTAAAACTGTCGATAAATTTACGCATAAAGACTCAATATTAAATAGATAATAAAAAGAATTAAGTTAATAACGCCTTACTTTTGGTACGATCATGAGGTGCTAAAAGTTAGAATGTTACCTAACAAATCTACATTATCCTTCAAATGACCAAAATGGTATTACAATTAAGTCACAATTTGGAAAAGGATAAGATCCTGATGAAGTCGCACCAATCAAAGGTGATCTCAATCTAAAATTTACTAATTCTGATTCTTAGAAAAAGTATATAGTTGATTATCAAGTTTAAAGTTTAAATAGATCCAAGATCTTTAAAGTCAACACACACATCAGTTATCCAAATCAAACAAAATAAATTAAAGTTAAGCAGATCTAAAGGAGTACAGTGAAATACCATATACATTAGACAATTTATAGATCAACTATGTCTCTTTTAAAATTTTAGCTATTTAACTTTTATTTATGCAGAAGTTTAGATCAAATCAAACAAATCGCATTTATCAACAAATTTTATTATGCAGAGAAGCTATGATAATCAAGCCAAGCACAAAAAAAAAGTGGATGACAATGGCTAGCATTCTATTACGAAAAAATGACGAACAATTATAATGATGATCTCCATCACTTTTGACCTCCTAATTCCTCATGTTCTGAATTCCTGAGTCCACAGCTATAAATTGGTAGCAATTTCAATAAAAAAAGTAGATTTGAGGATGATGCAGCAACGATAGCTTTGGAACTAGAAGACCTTGGCGACAGTGGATCTGAGACAATAACATAGATCTGAAGTAGAGGATAGACGAAACAAAAATAGAGATATGATTTGAATGAGTGTAGGACGATGGATAACGATTGTCAGCAGTGGCAAAATTCATGGAGGTAGTGGTCAATAATGGAAGAAAGTGAGTTCTATTATGGTGACGAAGGAAAATGAGAGTATTTTCTGAAGAACTTGAACAGTTTTCTTTTTTTTTCAATCAATTTAATTTAGAAATACTTTTGCTAGCAATAATAATAATTATCGTCATTAATTTAAAAAATAAAATAAAAAAAAAGAAATAATAATTTAGTGATAATAATAATAATTATCACTATAACATATATTAATAATGACAAATGTATAATAGCTACAAAAATATAATTAAATAAGAAAAATAGTATAATTTAGTATATTTTTAAAACTCTTATTTAATTAGAGAATTGTTATTTAGACTAAAATAAGAATTTAATATATTTTAATTGAGAAAGATAAAAAAATCATAAAAGTCAAACTCTATTAATTATACTAAAAAATTTAGATACATTTCTATTTTTAAATATCTCTTATGATTTAATATAAGTGGTCCTAGAATTATAGAATCCAAAAATTTTCAACAAGATAAATTTAGACGCATAACAATGTACCTTTATTTAATTTTCTCCCTACTTAATATTTGTTCCTTTTCTTTTTATCGTCTAGAATTCCAAAAAAAATGTGGTTTAAAATGTGTAAAATATTGATTTATTAAAACGTGAGATTATTAAAAAATAAATTTATAGAAATTATATTCTTATTGTATTAACTTATTCCTTATTACAAAAATTATTATAAATTATCAAATTTTTTTACTAACGTGTACCGTAATTCCTTTTTTTTTCCAAACGAAAGCATCTTTACGTTCAATGAATGTTTTCCTTCCTCCAAATTTTTCTTTCAATGTCTATAGTAAAATAAAAATATTATTCGTATATTAAAATTAGTCACTAAAATCAATTATTAATATATTTATGTATAAATATATAAATAATTTAATTTATTTTTAATATATATTTATATTTTAATATATATTTTATACTAATAATTAATTTTAATAACTGATTTTAATACCTACATAACATAGTTGATAGTAGAATCATACTTTTTTTATGAATTTCGGATATATTAATATATAATTTTATAATTTTAGATGTGTTAAAAAATTATACTTCATAAATTATTCTACTAAAAAATCTTTAATTTCAATCGGTTTAATTTCAAGCCGTTTTAGTATAAATGCTATAACCAATAATCAAATTAAGGTAGCTTTAAAAATTCAATTTAAAAAAGTTACACATGTCATTCCTTAATCAATGATTTTCTTTATTAGCATAATAAAAAAAAGTTATCTGGTGCACGAAATTGCAATCACACTTTTGCAATCCGCACAACTAACCAATAAGTGCATTGGATCGTCCAAGTAATACCTTACGTGAGTAAGGGTCGATCCTACGGAGATTGTTGGCTTGAAGCAAGCTATGATTATTTTATTATTCTTAGTCAAGAGATCAATTATGATTATCTATTTAAATTACTAAAAAATTAGAAGAGCGTGAAATAATTACTTGTTGTGCAATAACGGAGAATATGTTGGAGTTTTGGAGATGCTTTGTCTTCTGAATTCCTGTAATGTAATATTCTTCTCATGAAAAAGTGCAAAGTTCCTTCCATGGCAAGCTCTGTGTAGGGTGTCACCATTGTCAATGGCTACTTCCCATCCTCTCAGTGAAAATAATCCAAATGCTCTGTCACAGCACGGCTAATCAGCTGTTGGTTCTCGATCATGTCGGAATAGAATTCTTTGATTCTTTTGCATTTGCCATCATGCCCAACACTCGCAGTTTGAAGCTCGTTACAGTCATTCAATCCCAGAATCCTACTCGGAATACCACAGACAAGGTTTAGACTTTTCGGATTCTCATGAATACTGCCATCAATTCTAGCTTATACCACGGAGATTCTGATTAAGGAATCTAAGAGATACTCATTCAATCTGATGTAGAACGGAGGTGGTTGTCAGACACACGTTCATAGATAGAGGAAGGTGATGAGTGTCACGGATCACCACCTTCTCCATAGTTAAGCGCGAATGAACATCTTAGATAGGAACATGCATGTTTGAATGGAAAAACAGAAATAATTGCATTAATTCATCGAGACGCTGCAGAGCTCCTCACCCCCAACAATGGGGTTTAAAGACTCATGCTGCCAAAAGGTACAAATTTCAGATCTAAAAATGTCATGAGATACAAAATAAGTCTCTAAAAGTTGTTTAAATATTAAACTAGTAACCTAGGTTTACAGAAAATGAGTAAACTAAGATAATTGGTGCAGAAATCCACTTCTGGGGCTCACTTGGTGTGTGCTGGGATTGAGACTTAAGCTTCTCACGTGCCTGGGCTGTTTCTGGAGTTGAACGCCAGGTTGTAACGTGTTTTTGGCGTTGAACTCCAACTTGTAACCTGTTTCTGGCGCTGGACGCCAGACTACAACATGGAACTGGCGTTAAACACCAGTTTACATCGTCTATCTTCGCGCAAAGTATGGACTATTATATATTGCTGGAAAACCCTAGATGTTTACTTTCTAACCCAATTAAGAGCTCCCCAATTGGACTCCTGTAGCTCCAAAAAATCCATTCCGAGTGCAGGGAGGTCAGAATCCAACAGCATCAACAGTCCTTTTTCAGCCTAAATCAGATTTTTGCTCAGCTCCCTCAATTTCAGCCAGAAAATACCTGAAATCACAGAAAAACACAAAAAATCATAGTAAAGTCCAGAAATATGATTTTTGCTTAAAAACTAATAAAATTCTATTAAAAACTAATTAAAACATGCTAAAATCTATATGAAATTACCCCCAAAAAGCGTATAAAATATCCGCTCATCATTATCCTATATAAAACTATGAGAAAGTATGAGAAAACAATGCACATAGTAAATAACATGAATAACAGATTAAAAAATAAGATAAAATTAATTTTAATATTTAAAGTTTTTATTAATTAAAAATTATTAAATTTTTAAAATTTAAAAATTAAGATTAGACACCCCTAAACACATATTAACATTACGTACGGTTAAAATCTAAAACACTCTACAAAACCTAACATCTTTCTCCTAAGCCCCCCAAGTTGTGTTGCCTCTCTCCAAAGACCGCAGCCGTCACGTATGCTCTGTTGACTCCTTTGTCCTCTCCCAACGTCCCACGGCGGGTTCCCCACTCGTGATGTGCGATCTCTTTCTCCACCGCGACTCTTCCACTCGCTAGGCGAGACATCCATGACTTCCTCCACTCATAGAGACACCACTGAACACCACCGCAAGTCCCCCACTCACGACGAAGGAAATACTAGGCTGAAACGGCGCTTCCAAGTCACACCACTATGCTGCAAGCAATGCAGCCACAACGCCTCTGATCTCCTGTGTGGCGCGTTCCTGATGACGAAAAAGATTGCCCTCTTCTCCCTTGCACTGCATGCTCCTAATGAAAAAGGTCGCCCTGTGCTCCCTTGCATCGCGCGGTGCATTTCTGACAACGAAGAAGGGTGCCTTCTACTCCACTACGTCGTGCCTGTTGAAGAAGCAATGCAACCACTCATCTGGATTGTCGTCTTGAATTGCTATTCACGACCCTAGGTCCGCCGCCTTGAATTGTTGTTTATTTTACTAGGTATGCAGTACTTATTTTCATTCTAAAGTAGATGTTTATTTCATTTAAAGTGGATTTAAGTAGATACAATAAAATTTGCTAGATGTTTATTTTACTCAGTATATGAATGGTTATTGTCATTCTAAACTGAATGTTTATTTAATTTGTTTGGTATGTTTTGGCTTTCGGGCCTTTCTCAAGTTTCTCGAGGCCATCCTATAAATGTTAACTTTAAGCTTGATTTTGATGGTATCTTAAAGGTTAGTGCTGAGGATGAAACAACTGGTAACAAGAATGGAATCACCATTAATAATGAGAAAGAAAGACTCTCAGGGGTTGAGATTAAGAGAATGATTGAGGAAGCTGCATTGTTCAGGGAAGAGGATGAGAAGTTCAAGAAGATGGTTGAAGTAAAGAATTCTTTGGATGAATATATTTACAGCATGGAGAAAGCTATGAAGGATTTTGATGTAAGCTCAAAGGTTTCGCCTTCTGAAAAACAGAGAATCATGGTAGATTGCTATAGAGTAAGGGGTAGCATACTGAAGCTTCTGTGTTTGAGAATTTTATTAAGAAGCTAGAGAAGATTTGTCAAGTGATACCGATCAACAAGGTCCATGACTATAATGATGATGATAGTGATTCAGATGATTGTTACTAAGAAAGTTTGGAAAAATTTTCTTTTGGCATGCATCAACTTCATCTTGCTCTTTATTTTTGTTATGCCTCTATTTTGTTAATAGTTTAAAAATCAAGACATGATAGTCATTAATGAATTTGAATAATGCTACATTTGACCAAAAGTAATTAGTTGATGTCATTATGTTGAGCAATGCGTGGTAATTAGTTACTGGAGTCACCTATAATTTAAAGTTTAAAATTCGAATTTAAAATTTAGAGTTTAAGATTCCAAATTTAAAAATAAGTAGATATAATAAAATTTGTTGGATGTTCATTTTACTAGGTATGTGAATATTTTTTTATTCTAAAGTAAATGTTTATTCAATTTGTATTGGATTTGGGTAGATACAATGAAATTTGCTGGATGTTCATTTTATTAGATATGTGGATGATTATTTTTCATTCTAAACCGATGGCTTGATGAAGAAAAAGCTCAGTGGCACTAAGGTTGGCTGGTGAGGAAGGGATCGACGACACAATGAAGGTTTAGGGAGGGGGTATGCGACGGTAAAAGGGTTAGAAGTTGGATGGTTAAAGTGTAAAAGGTGAAAGTAGGATTTTTTGGAGGATAATTGGTGCAGAATTTATAACCACAAACTAACCAGCAAGTGCACCGGGTCGTACGAAGTAATACCTCAAGTGAATGAAGGTCGATCCCATGAGGATTGATGCATCAAGCAACAATGATTGAGTGATTGACTTAGTCAGACTGTAACACCCTAATATTCAAATCATTATGCTCGAGTCATAAGTCAATGATATTACGGTGGTACGACTCTCAGGTGGATTTTTAATATATAAATATAGGTAATATCGAAAGGAGTATTAATCGAGAAGCCTGAAAAGAGTAGAAATAAAATCGCGAAGACGTATCACTCACGTTTCGATAACGAAAAGTTAAACTGTGAAGCCGAAAGCGATATACGGACAAGGAATAAAGGAAATCAGGAGATAGATAACGGATGGATATATATATATATATATATATATATATATATATATATATATATATATATAACATAAGTAAATAGCCACTAGTCGCGACCCGCGAAGTTTAGGCCGGCTAGGGTACAGTATAAAAGTAACTGATAACAGTACATCCTAATCTCTCCCAAAGGAAACATAAGAGCCTCTATAGGCAAGTTCCAAAAGAGTTCAACACATAACATAATCTTTTCAAAACAAAGGTGGAGAGATTCTAAGCAAAACACAAACTAGAGAAAATAAATATCTTCGCCGTCTCTCAGACGAACCGCAGCTCACTTCTGAGCACCTGAACCTGTATTTGAAAAACAAGAGATATATACGGAATGAGAACCCCGGGCCCATGGGTTCCCAGTACGGTAAAAGTGCCAAATAAATACAATGCACTGCAATAAAAACTCACTAAGCATCCTAAACTCCTTTTCACCAAGTATCCAGCCTATATTCTCACTAATCCATAAATAGGCATCTGTCGTAAGGGGATACTAAATCTAGTTCATGTTATACATGTTTCCCAACTCGCTGATTCTTCCACGAATCAGACTCAGAATCATAAGCAAAACCATCACCAGTTGTTCTGCCTCAGCAACTCTATATCAATACATCATACCCTCACCTGGAGCTAGTGAAATCACATCACTGCGTCTACCCAGGGAGCTCAAATTATCTCATTCAATAATCATCATCATTATGCAATCGCATCATCAATTCATCTCGTCGAGAACAGCCCTCAACATCCACCGACACCAACATGAGGGATCTCTCAGTTGTACAAACACAAGCAATACAGACAAGTAATACACAAATAAGGTACAAGTAGAACAAGTAGCACATAATCAGATAACATAGCATATATGATGTAGAAATCCAAAACAAATAGGCAAACCCAAACAATTCAAACATATGCAAATGATGTATGCCTGCACTATGGCTGATGATATCATATGTCGGTTATATAGCCAACCCAACATGTCCTGGTAGCTAACCATTGGACAGAAACACCCCTTGCAGGTTTGAGCTACAACCCCCTTGCTACTACCCGCTCAACCCCAGAGCCAGTGGAACAACCACTACTGCGGCTACTACCAAGGCGGGTGTTTAAAAGCTCAACCTGGAGCGAGTGGATTCACCACTACTGCCGCTACTACCCAGGCGTCACAATCTCTGACCTGGAGCAAGTGGGACGAACCACAACCCTTGCTACTGCCTAGGTATCTTAAGCATTAACCCGGAGTAAGCGGGATGAACCACAACCCTTGCTACTGCCCAGGTATCTCAAACATATATTCATTCAATCTCAATTCATATTATCAATCCTCATTTTTATCAAATCTCAAACATTAACCTGGAGTAAGTGGGACGAACCCCAACCCTTACTACTACCCAGGTATCAGAGCTACATTCATTCAAAACTCCATAATTAACTCATTTATCATAAACATCCTTTTCCGTCTCATACCCGGAGCAAGTGGACAACGCCACTGCCTACTACCCGGGGTTACACATCACATTTCAACATTTTCCATTATTATCCATTTAACACATTCATTCATTAATCATATATGCATTTATACTCAGCCATAATCAATAATGGCTTTGCCGTGACCCGGCAATAACTCAGCCATCCGGCTCATGGTTCAATCAAGGACCTGCCATTTATCAATAAATATAGCCCTTCGGCTCATGGCATACACGGTACTTCTACCGTCATCCTCCATATCTCATATAATCATCGTTGATCATCATTGATCAAACTTTTCCCCTTGCTTCACTCGCAAGTTATCACATTCCCTAGCTCCTTTCTCATTGCTAGGCATATCATAATGATTTAATACATAAGGGGTGAGATCGGAGGCTTAAAAGTATGAGATTTGGCTTTTAAAACTCAAAAATCAACTTTGGGATGAAAACAGGGCCACGCGTACACGTACTCCACGCGCACGCGTGGATGGCCACAAAGCTCATCAACGCGTATGCGTCATACACGCTAACGCGTGGATTGAAAAATACCCAAGCGACGCGCACGTGTCCACCACGCGAACGCATGGTGCTCTCGTGCCCCAGGCACAAAACAGGCACGGTTCAGGCACAACCCTCTGGAAAATGGTTGGGCATTGGGTGCAGCATATCGGCGCGCCCGCGCACACCACGCGCACGCGTAGATGGCGTTTTCTGAAAGAACGGCGCGTACGCGCCAAGTGCGCCTACGCGTGAGGGGCCATTCTGCTAAAAAATTTCTAAGTTAAAAGCTGCAGAATTCACAGATTCAACCCCCAATCTTCCAACGGACATAACTTTCTCATTTTAAATAATTTTTCACCCGTTCTTCAAACGGCATGGACATCCCGGATCCAATTTCATTTCTAAATAGATTTGGCACAAAACAGAGATCTGTAGTCCAAGTTATGTCCCATCAAAGTATGCCCAAAAACCATATTTTTCATACAAAACCACAAAGTGCCATTTTCAAAACAAGCCATTTTCAACTCTTTTCAAAATCAACCAAAACATGCCAATTTCAACCCTTTTTGAAACCAATCAAAATATACCAAAATCAACATCAAGCCTCCTCAACTCATACATTAACACTTTACCACGATTCACAAAACCGCCATATAACCATTTTTACCCATTTCAAACAAATGGCTAAATTACAAACATATCAACATGTCATACATCCTTCCTCATCCCAATTTCCAACAATACTATTTCCAATCAACCATCATTATACATAATCAATATCATACTCACTATCACGTGGTTTCACCCCCAAATCAACCTTAATCATTCCTCAAGCATATATCACAACATACATATTTCTCATGCATTATCATACCATCAAGGCATCAATAATCATACTCACATATAAGACCACATAATATATCTCAACCAAAATCAAGCATACCTCATCTATACAATTTCACCCAAAATTACTAATTTCCACACTTCAACTCCTTAAACCTCATTATTCAATAACCAACCCAATCATTCATATATTCATTATCTGAAATTCATCCAATCACTTGTGTCATCATACAATACACACATCAACTTACCTTCCTTACCTCTTTCCGGCCTCCGGCCCAATTTCACAATTTAAAATGCATAAACCACAAATCAATACTCATTACCCAAAACATCAAATTTTCAATACACAAAGCATACAAGGCCACACAATTCTTAACCCAATCATTAATTCACATTACATACCAACTATGCATATTAGCACCAACCATTTACACAATCCAAACTTAATCCTAGGGACATCTAGCCTAGGAATTCTCATCACACCACACGGTACTTAATGAAACTTAAACCGTACCTCTTGTAGCCAAATTAATTGAGCCTCTTCTTTGGAAGTCTCCACCAACCCTAGTTCCAAGCCTCACCAAAGCTCCTCAAGCAATACCAATCTCCCAATTGTGCACAAAAACCATCAAATGCACTAACATAACCAATATCACATACATACATCAACCTAGGGCTCATAAAAATGACAATTCACAAGGGTTGGAGGGTTTCTTACCTCATCCCACTGAAGTTTGTGATGAATATCCCCCATGGCTCATACTAGAGCACTCCTAAACAACCAAAATCACAAGGTTTTCTCAAAACCCAAACCAAATTCGAATTTGAAGAGGAAAATGAAAACTGGGAAGAGGACAGTGGATTACTCACTACAAAATTTAGATAGAATTGTAGAGGATGAGAAGAGCGACGCGTGGCTACAAACGGCTCGTCAATCGGAGCTCCGTAACTCAAGTTATGGTAGTTTGAAGATCAAAGAGAGTTAGGTTTTCTCTCTTCTCTTCTCTCTTCTCTATTTCAGCGCCCCAACCTCTCTTTTAGGGTAAAATGAGCTGAAATGCTCATAACTAATGTTTATATATGTTGGGTCTTGGGCCCACTTAGGCTCGGTTCACTTATTTTTGTCCGTTGGCCCAATTTTGGATCAAAACCTTTAAGATTAGCGCTCTAAATCGCATTTCAAATATTTCTACCTCCCCTAATTATAATTCCTCATTTCTTAATCTTATTTACTCATAATCAATTTTCTCAGCTACAGTACCAGACAGATCTCAGCTGGTACTTCCGGTCAAAATTTCACTACGCGCTTTTACGCAGAAAACTATGTTTTCCGACTCGGAAAAATTCACTAAATCCAAATATCATATTTAAATCATCAAATTCCAATTGCCAAATCTTCCAACCATATTCGCTCCTACTTAACTTATTATTCAATTAATTTCGGTTAGACCGGGTATTACACAGACAAACAAAAAATGATATTTTGAGAGTTCAAACGCATTAATAGTAAATTCAGAATAGCAGAAAGCAAGCAGTAATGGGTTGTGAAATCTATGGAGAAAATAGTTAAGGCTTCAAAGTTATCTATTTTCCGGATTGACTTTTCTTACTAACTATTTTAATCATGCAAGATTTACTTCATGGCAAACTATATGTGACTAAACTCTAATTCCTTAGACTTTTTTAGTCTCCTCTAACATTCATCAACCGCCAATTCCTTGGTCACTTAATTCCAATCAGAGGGTGAAGTTCAATTCTAGTTTATATGCCACAAAAACCCTAATTACCCAATTATACGAGGATTATATGTCATGTATCCCATTAAGTCCAGATAATTATAATTTAGGAGAATATATTTTCAAGCTGTTGTTCAAGTAAAGATCTTTTCCAAGTTATACAAGAACTCAATTAGAATAAGGGTCATACTTCCGTTCCACCCAAATTCATAAGATAAAGAACAAAAATAATTCTTGAGATATAAATCAGTACATGAATTAAAATAAAAAATAATATTATCAATCCATACAATAGACAGAGCTCATAACCTTAACAGTGGAGGTTTAATTGCTCATGATTCAAAGAGAAAACTAGGATTCATAAAAACTGTAAATTGCGGAATGAGGTAAGAGAAGAGCCCGAAGGGCTAATTCTTTTCTCTTTTATATCTAATCCTAATTAATGTAAAATATATTCCTAAAACTAAAATAATATCTTTTCCTAATTATAAATAAAATAAAAGTTTAATCCAAAATAAATAAAGATTTTCGCAAGCCTTCAGGTGGAGTGTGGGGACCATGTGATTCATTCAGGTCCACGCTGAACTTGAAAAATTTCAAGTTCAGCGTGGATGAGGCAATGGCTTCTTCATTGGTTTTCCTTTGAGTCCACGCTAAACTTGGATTAACCCAAGTTCAGCCTAGGGTGATATGCGCATTCCTCTTTGGAGTTTCTTCAAGCTGGTGCTGAACTTGGAGATCTTCAAGTTCAGCATGGAGGAGGCCAAATCAAATGGAAAAAAGGGTATACTATTATATATCATTGAAAAGCTCTGAAACTTAGCTTTCCAATACCGTTAAAATCATGTCAATTAAACCTTTGTAGCTCATGTTATTTCTATTTGAGTGCAAGGAGGTCGGGGTTGACAATATCATTTGCTTTCTTCCTTTTCTGCTACAAAACTCCGTCAAATCCATCCGAATGCTACCTGAAATAAACAGAAATTGCACACAACTCAAAGTAGTATTCGTAGTGGCTAAAATATATTAAATCTTGATTAAACTTAGCAATTCAAGTGTAAATTCACTAGAAAAAGATAGAGAAGATGCTCACGCATCAGTAATTTATGATGGACTATTTTTTGTTTTACCTTCTATGGGCCAAAAATGCAACTCATTATTCACATTGTTCACAATCTCCATTGTCTACTTAGTGGAATTGAAACTATAAATAATAGGAGACTGTAGCAAATGTTGAAACATTTTAGACAAACAGCTTTTTTTTTCAAATCTTTTTGTATCTTTGAATTTGATGTCGAATTTTTCTAATTTCCTTTTTAAGGTAAGTATTAAATATTTAAAAGATATTTTTTATATTTTTTATATTAAATATTAATTTTTAATTTATTTTACTAAATTGGACAACTACATGTAGAGAATGTATTATTCATTTTTTTCCTAATTGAACTAAATGATGTCAACATTCAAGATGAGTTTAATGCTTTGTTACGTATAGACCCAGTAACTATAATAAAGTTGTAAACAGAGCATAAAATCTAGAAAAAAAGAAAAAAGAAGAATAATTTTTGAAATAGATGGGTCAATGACATAGTCAATTATTGAACAAACATAATTTTTTTTAGAAGAAAATATTTTATTCATAGAGAAAAGTTATACAATGTTTATAGATAACAGAGATAAATTAGATCTAAAGAAAATGATTAGATATATATATATATATATATATATATATATATATATATATATATATATATATATATATATATATATATATATATATGTTAAACTATAGACTGAAAGTAAGTTCAAAGTTCAATTTTAAAAAATTTTAAACAGTAGAAACATAGACAGATCTAAAATTCTATAATTTTTAAATCAACACAAGAAGTGATGCAACATGTTGAAAAATCTGTTCTTCTTCTTCGCTTGAAACTAAATCCTGCTTTGATTTAAAGATATTTCCATGAATAAAAACTCAAAAAATAAACTTTAATGTATCCTCCAAGATCTAATAGATATATACCAACGTACTCATACCACCCATAAAGAGGAGACAATAAAACACCACAAAAAGAGTGAAACGAAAAAACACCACATAGAGATATTGAAAGAACATTACAAGAAAAACGTTGAGTATCGTCCGATTTAGCGGTGCATGTTAACAGCAGGATTAGCTATAGATTTACCGGCAGATTTGATAATAAATTCGTCAGAAAAAAGTTACCAGCAAATTCTATTTTTTGACAGTAACTTCAATGATAATAATTGGAGGGAAAAGCGAAAAAATTGGCATCAAGATTACCGTGAAATTTATAGGCGGATAAGTCTGTCGGTAACCTTGATTATGAAATGTTGTGTTTTAGTCATACGTAAAGTTGTACCATCGGATAAATCCGTCGGTAAATCTGACGATAAGTGTGTCTTAAATTTGAACTGTGAACCCTCTTTCCCCTCATTTTGATCTAGTCTCTCTCTCTCTCTACTCACCTTCTCGCCTCCCATTCTCTCTGTAACCATCTCATCTCTCCCTTAACATTCTCTCTGGCAGCCCCCTTTGAAGGCCCTCTCGTTGTCCAGCTCGCTCTTCTTTTTCATCTCTCTGCATCATTTTCACCAAACTACCACTGTTGGTGTCGCTTCTGCTGCCACTGCTCCCTCCAGGTAGCAAGCCCATATCCCACTTCTTAAATTTGGTTCAGGCTTTGGTATTATGAACTTTTTATGACTATTAATATTGGATGGTGTTGGAAATTGAGAATAGATTCTAAATTTGTTTGAATTCTATGTTTAGTAAGTGATGAGCGGATAATTTATACGCTTTTTGGCATTCTTTTTAGGTAGTTTTAGTATGATCTAGTTACTTTTAGGGATGTTTTTATTAGTTTTTATGCTAAATTCATATTTCTGGACTTTACTATGAGTTTGTGTATTTTTCTATGATTTCAGGTATTTTCTGGCTGAAATTGAGGGGCCTGAGCAAAACTCTGATAGGAGGCTGACAAAGGACTGCTGATGCTGTTGGAATCTGACCTCCCTGCACTCAAAATGGATTTTCTGGAGCTACAGAACTCTAAATGGCGCGCTCTTAACGGCGTTGGAAAGTAGACATTCAGAGCCTTCCAGCAATATATAATAGTTCATACTTTATTCGAGATTTGATGACGTAAATTGACGTTCAATGCCAGTTCCATGCTGCATTCTGGAGTCAAATGCTAGAAACACGTCACGAACCAGAGTTGAACGCCAGAAACACGTTACAACTTGGCGTTCAACTCCAATAAAAGCCTCTGCACGTGTAACATTCAAGCTCAGCCCAAGCACACACCAAGTGGGCCCCGGAAGTGGATTTATGCATCAATTACTTACTTTTGTAAACCCTAGTAGCTAGTTTAGTATAAATAGAACTTTTTACCTTTGTATCAGACATCTTTGGTCTCAGTTTTATTCTATTATTCATCTTAGGAGACTATTGATCACGTTTGGGGGCTGGCCATTCGGCCATGCCTGGACCTTCATCACTTATGTAATTTTAACGGTGGAGTTTCTACACACCATAGATTAAGGGTGTGGAGCTCTGCTGTACCTCAAGTTTTAATGCAATTACTACTATTTTCTATCCAATTCGATTTATTCCTATTCTAAGATATTCATTGCACTTCAACTTGATGAATGTGATGATCCGTGACACTCATCATCATTCTCACCTATGAACGCGCGTGACTGACAACCACTTCCGTTCTACCTTAGACCGGGCGCATATCTCTTGGATTCCTTGATCAGAATCTTCGTGGTATAAGCTAGAATTAATGGCGGCATTCATGGGAATCTGAAAAGTCTAACCTTGTCTGTGGTATTCTGAGTAGGATTCCGGGATTGAATGACTGTGACGAGCTTCAAACTCCTGAAGGCTGGGCGTTAGTGACAGACGCAAAAGAATCACTAGATTCTATTCCAACCTAATTGAGAACCGACAAATGATTAGCCGTGCTGTGACAGAGCATTTGGACCATTTTCACTGAGAGGATGGGATGTAGCCATTGACAACAGTGATACCCTACATACAGCTTGCCATGGAAAGGAGTAAGAAGGATTGAATGAAAGCAGTAGGAAAGCAGAGATTCAACAGGGACAAGCATCTCCATACACTTGTCTGAAATTTCCACCATTGAATTACATGAGTAACTCTATCTTTATTTTCTGTTTATTTTATTATTTTTATTTAAACCAATAATCTCTTAAATTAGTTAAATCCACCTGACTGGGATTTACAAGATGGCCATAGCTTGCTTCATACCAACAATCTCCGTGGGATCGACCCTTACTCACGTAAGGTATTACTTGGACGACCCAGTGCACTTGCTGGTTAGTTGTGCGGAGTTGTGACTAAGTGTAATTCACGTGTGAGAGCTACCAAGTCATTGGAGCCATTGTTGATGATCACAATTTCGTCCACCAAATTTTTGGTGCCGTTGCCGGGGATTGTTCGAGTATGGACAACTGACGGTTCATCTTGTTGCTCAGATTAGGTAATTTTCTTTTTGTTTTAATTTCAAAAAAAATTTTCAAAAATATTTCAAAAATTTCTCATCTGTTTTCGAAAATTATTCTAAATTTTTAAGAATGAATTCTAGAGTTTCACAAGTAACATGTTGATGCCTGGTTGGCTGTAAAGCCATATCCAAACCCCCTTGGATTGAGGCCTCCACTTATCAATAGGTCGGGTATGTATATGGAGTTGGATGAAATATCAGCTGTTGCATGCCTGATTTATATCTTCTAAATCTGGCTGGCTATTAAGCCATCCCCAACCCTTGGATTGGGGCTTTAGACAAATATTGAAAGATTCCTGGAAGTCTTATTAAAAATTTTGAATTTCTTATTTTCTTTTTTTCTAAATGTTTTTCGAAAAAAAATCAAAAGAAAATACAAAAAAAATCATAAAATCATAAAAACCAGAAATATTTTGTGTTTCTTGTTTGAGTCTTGAATCAATTTTTAAGTTTGGTGTCAATTGCATATTTTTAAAATTTATGCATTATTTTTTCGAAAATTCCATGCATTCATAGTGTTCTTCATGATCTTCAAGTTGTTCTTGGTAAGTCTTCTTGTTTGATCTTGATGATTTCTTGTTGTGTGTCTTTTATTGTTTTTCATATGCATTTTTGCATTCATAGTGTCCATGCATTAAAGATTTCTAAGTTTGGTGTCTTGCATATTTTCTTTGCATAAAAATTTTTTTCAAAAATATGTTCTTGATGTTCATCATGATCTTCAAAGTGTTCTTGGTGTTCATCTTGACATTCATAGTGTTCTTGCATGCATTAAGTGTTTTGATCCAAAATTTTCATGTTTTGGGTCATATTTGTGTTTTTTTCTCTCTTCGTTAAAAATTCAAAAATAAAAAAAATATCTTTTCCTTATTTCCCTCCTAATTTTCGAAAATTTGAGTTGACTTAGTCAAAAATTTTTAAAATTAGTTGTTTCTCATAAGTCAAGTCAAATTTTCAATTTTAAAAATCCTATCTTTTCAAAATTTTTTTCAAAAATTAAATCTTTTTCATTTTTATCTTATTAATTTCGAAAATTTTAAAATTATTTTCAAAATCTCTTTCTTAATTTTATTTCAAATTTTCAAAATTACACTAACAATTAATGTGATTGATTCAAAAAATTTGAAGTTTGTTACTTTTTTGTTAAGAAAGGTTCAATCTTTAAATTCTAGAATCATATCTTTTAGTTTCTTGTTAGTCAAGTAATTAATTTTAATTTTAAAAATTAAATCTTTTCTAACCATATCTTTTTAATCATATCTTTTTAACTTATCTTTTATATCATATCTTTTTCAAAATTTTATCTTTTTTTAAAAATTTGATTTTAAAATATCTTTTCTAACTTCTTATCTTTTTATCCTTTCAAATTTGATTTTCAAATTTTTTTTTCAACTAACTATTTGACTTTTTGTTTGTTTCTTATCTTTTTCAAAACCACCTAACAACTTTTCTCTCTAATTTTCGAAAATACCTCCCTCTTTTTCAAAAATTCTTATTTAATTAATTAATTGTTTTAAATTTTAATTTTAATTTTATTTCTTATCTTTATTTTTCAAAAATTATTTAACTCTTTTGTAAAATTTATTTTCGAAAATTTCTCCTTCTATCATATTATTCTATTTATTTATTCATTCACTAACACTTTTCTTCACCTCTCTTCATCTCAATTCACTACCCTTATCCTTACCCTTCTGTTTGGATTCTCCTTTCTTTATTTCCTTACTTCTTCTACTTACAATAAGGAACCTCTTTACTGTGACATAGAGGATTTCTCTTTCTTTTCTTGTTCTCTTCTTCCCTATATGAGCAGGAACAAGAAAAAAAGCATTCTTGTTGAAGCTAACCCTGAACCTGAAAGGACTCTGAAGAGAAAATTAAGAGAAGCTAAATTACAACAATCCAGACACAACCTTACTGAAATTTTCGAACAAGAAAAAGACATGGCAGCCGAACCTAACAACAATAATGCAAGGAGGATGCTTGGTGATTATACTACACCTACTTCCAAGTTTGATAGAAGAAGCATCTCAATCCCTACCATTGGGGCAAACAATTTTGAGCTGAAACCTCAACTAGTTGCTCTAATGCAACAAAACTGCAAGTTTCATGGACTTCCATCAGAAGATCCCTATTAGTTTTAACTGAGTTCTTACAGATCTGTGAGACTGTAAAGACGAATAGAGTAGATCCTGAAGTCTACAGGCTCATGTTTTTCCCTTTTGCTGTAAGAGACAGAGCTAGAACATGATTGGATTCACAACCTAAAGATAGCCTGGACTCCTGGGATAAGCTGGTCACGGCCTTCTTGGCTAAGTTCTTTCCTCATCAAAAGCAGAGCAAGCTTAGAGTGGATGTTCAGACCTTCAAATAAAAAGATGGTGAATCCTTCTATAAAGCTTGGGAAAGATACAAACAGGTGACCAAAAGACGTCCTTCTGACATGTTTTCAGAATGGACCATGATAGATATATTCTATTATGGTCTATCTGAGTTCTCTAAGATGTCATTGGACCATTCTGCAGGTGGATCCATTCACCTAAAGAAAACTCCTGCAGAAGCTCAAGAACTTATTGACATGGTTGCAAATAACCAGTTCATGTACACTTCTGAGAGGAATTCTGTGAATAATGGGACACCTCAAAGGAAGGAAGTTCTTGAAATTGATGCTCTGAATACCATATTGGCTCAGAATAAAGTGTTGACTCAGCAAGTCAACATGATTTCTCAAAGTCTGAATGGATGGAAAAATGCATCCAACAGTACTAAAGAGGCATCTTCTGAAGAAGAAGCTTATGATCATGAGAACCCTGCAATGGCAGAGGTAAATTACATAGATGGACCTTATGGAAACACCTATAATTCATCATGGAGAAATCATCCGAATTTCTCATGGAAGGATCAACAAAAGCCTCAACAAGGCTTTAATAATGGTGGAAGAAATAGGCTCAGTAATATCAAGCCTTATCTATCATCTTCTCAGCAACAGACAGAGAATTATGAATAGAATACCTCTAACTTAGCAAATTTAGTCTCTGATATATCTAAGGCCACTTTAAGTTTCATGAATGAAACAAGGTCCTCCATCAGAAATCTGGAGGCACAAGTGGGCAAGCTGAGTAAGAAAATTACTGAAACCCCTCCAAGTACTCTCCCAAGCAATACTGAAGAAAATCCAAAAAGAGAGTGCAAGGCCATTGATATAATCAATATGGCCAAACCTAGAGAGGAAGGAGAGGACGTGAATCCCAATGAGGAAGACCTCATGGGACGTCCCTCAAGCAAGAAGGAGTTCCCTATTGAGGATCCAAATGAATCTGAGGCTCATATAGAGACAATAGAGATTCCATTAAATCTCCTTCTGTCATTCATGAGCTCTGAAGACTATTCTTCCTCTGAAGAGGATGAAGATGTAACTGGAGAGCAAGTTGCTCAATATCTAGGAGCCATCATGAAGCTAAATGCCAAGTTATTTGGTAATGAGAGGAAGCATGAACAGCTTCTCTCAATGCAGAGTCAAACAGAGCCCCCACAGTCAAACTCTAAGTTTAGTGTTGGGAGGCCACAACCAAACTCTAATTTTGGTGTTGAACCCCCACATTCAAACTCTAAGTTTGGTGTTGGGAGGTCCTAACATTGACCTGATCACCTGTGAGGCTCCATGAGAGCCCACTGTCAAGCTATTGACATTAAAGAAGCGCTTATTGGAAGCATCCCAATTTTTATTTATCTAATTTTATTTTTCTTTTTATTGCTCTTTTATGTTTTATTAGGTTCATGATCATGTGGAGTCACGAAAAAAATACTAAAATTAAAAAGAGAATCAAAAACAGCAGAAGAAAAATCACACCCTGGAGGAAGGAGGAGCATCTAGCTGGCGTTCAACGCCAGAACAGAGCATAGAGCTGGCGCTGAACGCTAGAAACAAGCATGGAACTGGCATTCAACGCTAGAAACATGCTATACATGGGCGTTGAACACCCAGAACATGCATCACCTCGGCGTTTAAATGCCAGAATTGTATGCAATGGCATTTTACATGCCTAATTGGTGCAGGGATGTAAATCCTTAACACCTCAGGATCTGTGGACCCCACAGGATCCCCACCTACCTCAACTCACCTTCTCCCTTCTTCCCCAATCACCTTAATCCCTCTTCCCCATCATCTCTTCACCACTCACATCCATCCATCCTTCCCACCCAAACCCACCCTACATGGCCAAAACACAAACATCTCTCCCTCTCCCCCATATCTTCTTCTCCTTCTTGTATTCTTTCTTCTTTTGCTCGAGGGCGAGCAACATTCTAAGTTTGGTGTGGTAAAAGCATAGCTTTTTTGCTTTTCTTGCTTTTCCATAACCATTGATGGCACCTAAGGCCAGAGAAACCTCAAAAAAAAAAAGAGAGAAAAGAAAGAGAAGAGAAAAGAGAAGACAAAAGCTTCCACCTCTGAGTCATGGGAGATGGAGATATTCATCTCATGGGTCCATAACTCAGTAGAAGAGCATTTGACTGCACATCAAGAGAGCATGAGAAATTCCCTCATCAAGAAATCCCTGAGATACCTCAGGGGATACATGTTCCTCAACATAATTATTGGAAACAACTAAGGGTAGGAACACCAAAATCACTAGGAATCATGCAACAGAAGCAAGGAAGAGACATAAAGGAGCTCAAAAAGTACCATTGGACCTTCAAAAGGCGCCACCCTCACTAAGGTGGACTCATTCCTTAACTTCCTTGTTCTTATCTCTCTGTTTTTCAATTTTTTATGTTATATGTTTATCTATGTTTTGTGTCTCTACTTCATGATCATTAGTAGTTAGTAACTATGTCTTAAAACTATGAATAATTCCATTAATCCTTCACCTCTCTTAAATGAAAATTGTTTTTAATTCAAAAGAACAAGAAGTACATAAATTTCAAAAATTGTCCTTGAACTTAGTTTAATTATATTGATGTGGTGACAAAACTTTTTGTTTTCTGAATGAATGCTTGAACAGTGCATAATTTTGATCTTGTTGTTTATGAATGTCAAAATTGTTGGCTCTTGAAAGAATGATGAACAAAGAGAATGTTATTGACAATCTGAAAAATCATGAAAATTGATTCTTGAAGCAAAAAAAAGCAGTGAAAAAGCAAAAGCTTGCAAAAAAAAATTTGCGAAAAAAAATAGAAAGAAAAAGAAAAATCAAGCAAAAAAAGCCAATAGCTCTTAAAACCAAAAGGCAAGGGTAAAAAGGATCCAAAGCTTTGATCATCAATGGATAGGAGGGCCCAAGGAAATAAATCCACGCCTAAGCGGCTAAATCAAGCTGTCCCTAACCATGTGCTTGTGTCATGAAGGTCCAAGTGAAAAGCTTGAGAATGAGTGGTTAAAGTCGTGATCCAACGCAAAAAGAGTGTGCTTAAGAGCTCTGGACACCTCTAACTGGGGACTCTAGCAAAGCTGAGTCACAATCTAAAAAGGTTCACCCAATTATGTGTCTGTGCCATTTATGTATCCGGTGGTAATACTGGAAAACAAAGTGCTTAGGGCCACGGCCAAGACTCATAAAAGTAGCTGTGTTCAAGAATCAACATACTTAACTAGGAGAATCAATAACACTATCCAAAATTCTAAGTTCCTAGAGAAGCCAATCATTCTAAACTTCAAAGGAAAAAGTGAGATGCTAAAACTGTTCAGAAGTAAAAAGCAACAAGTCCCGCTCATCTAATTAGAATTAATATTCATTGATATTTTGGGATTTATAGTTTATTCTCTTCTTTTTATCCTAATTGATTTTCAGTTGCTTGGGGACAAGCAACAATTTAAGTTTGGTGTTGTGATGAGCGGATAATTTATACGCTTTTTGGCATTGTTTTTAGGTAGTTTTAGTATGATCTAGTTACTTTTAAGGATGTTTTTATTAGTTTTTATGCTAAATTCACATTTCTGGACTTTACTATGAGTTTGTGTATTTTTCTGTGATTTCAGGTATTTTCTGGCTGAAATTGAGGGACCTGAGCAAAACTCTGATAGGAGGCTGACAAAGGATTGCTGATGCTACTGAACTCTAAATAGCGCGCTCTTAACGGCGTTGGAAAGTAGACATCCAGAGGTTTCCAGCAATATATAATAGGCCATACTTTATTTGAGATTTGATGATGTAAATTGGAGTTCAACGCCAGTTCCATGCTGCATTCTGGAGTCAAACGCCAGAAACACGTCACGAACCAGAGTTGAACGCCAGAAACACGTTACAACTTGGCGTTCAACTCCAATAAAAGCCTCTGCACATGTAACATTCAAGCTCAACCCAAGCACACACCAAGTGGGCCCCGGAAGTGGATTTATGCATCAATTACTTACTTATGTAAACCCTAGTAGCTAGTTTAGTATAAATAGAACTTTTTACCTTTGTATTAGACATCTTTGGTCTCAATTTTATTCTATTATTCATCTTAGGAGACTATTGATCATGTTTGGGGGCTGGCCATTCGGCCATGCCTGGTCCTTCATCACTTATGTAATTTTAACGGTGGAGTTTCTACACACCATAGATTAAGGGTGTGGAGCTCTGCTGTACCTCAAGTTTTAATGCAATTACTACTATTTTCTATCCAATTCGATTTATTCCTGTTCTAAGATATTCGCTACACTTCAACTTGATGAATGTGATGATCCGTGACACTCATCATCATTCTTACCTATGAACGCGCGTGACTGACAACCACTTCCGTTCTACCTTAGACCGGGTGCATATCTCTTGGATTCCTTGATCAGAATCTTCATGGTATAAGCTAGAATTGATGGAGGCATTCATGGGAATCCGGAAAGTCTAACCTTGTCTGTGGTATTCCAAGTAGGATTCCGGGATTGAA
The DNA here is from genome assembly GCF_003086295.3 of Arachis hypogaea. NCBI lineage: Eukaryota > Viridiplantae > Streptophyta > Magnoliopsida > Fabales > Fabaceae > Arachis > Arachis hypogaea. The sequence continues at coordinate 78,317,331 of NC_092041.1, forward strand.
TGACTGTAACGAGCTTCAAACTCCTGAAGGCTGGGCGTTAGTGACAGACGCAAAAGAATCACTGGATTCTATTCCAACCTAATTGAGAACCGACATATGATTAGCCGTGCTGTGACAGAGCATTTGGACCATTTTCACTGAGAGGATGGGATGTAGCCATTGACAACGGTGATGCCCTACATACAGCTTGCCATGGAAAGGAGTAAGAAGGATTGAATGAACGCAGTAGGAAAGCAGAGATTCAACAGGGACAAGCATCTCCATACACTTGTCTGAAATTCCCACCATTGAATTACATGAGTAACTCTATCTTTATTTTATGTTTATTTTATTATTTTTATTTAAACCAATAATCTCTTAAATTAGTTAAATCCACCTGACTGGGATTTACATGATGACCCTAGCTTGCTTCATACCAACAATCTCCGTGGGATCGACCCTTACTCACGTAAGGTATTACTTGGACGACCCAGTGCACTTGCTGGTTAGTTGTGCGGAGTTGTGACTAAGTATAATTCACGTGTGAGAGCTACCAAGTCATTGGAGCCGTTGTTGATTATCACAATTTCGTCCACCAGTAAGTACTAGTAGTAAGAGCTAAGATGATAATTTAGGAAACTTATAAAGATTGGTTTGATGATGAACAAATTAAAATACCTAATTAGTTAGATATTCAACTAATTAGTTAACAAAATAAATCATATAACTCCTAATAAAACTTAAATTTAGAGACAACTACATATTTTCAACCTTAACTTAAATAAGGTCTAGTAAATTATACAAACTAGAATTTAAAGTTTTTATTTGAATTTATAAAAGTATGTGAAGTAATATATTTTAAAGTGTTTTAAGCCTTTGGTTTAATATTTTGGAAAACTTTTAAACTTATATAATATTTAATCTCATCAATCTAAGAATGGAGTTAGAAAGAGATCATCATTGATATTAGACTAATCTGATTAGTAATTTGGTATCTTTAAGGTTAAGCAACTAAAGATTGAAAATGGAAATGTTCTAAATTAAAATCTTTATTGAACTCTCAATACTTGATGATATGCATGCTTTAGTAGTTCTAAAGTTTGACAATAGATTCTCTAATTGATTAGTTAGGTTTAGATTCAAGGGTTCTAACTTTATAAAGTTTCGTATTTTATTATTGTTTGTTAAGTTATTTTTTATGTGTTGTGTTTGTTTTTGAGTTTTAATTTATGGTTGATTCTCCCTAGAGTTTGTTTTGATTGTTGTGCGATTTATCACTGTCAAGGTTAGCACGTCTTTTAGGGGAGGTTATGTCCAAATTTTTTTCAAAAAATATAAATGTGGAAGGATTTGTGTTCATTAGTATGCTCTTTGCAAATATGTCGACAGGTAGAGGTGTCACGGATTGTTAGCCTCGTGGTCATGGTAGAGGAAAGGTTTCTACTGGTACTCTTAGGGCTTCTCAATCGCCCCGCCCCCTATTTCGACTGCCCCTGTGACGTCACTGGCAATGGATGCACAGGACCAGCCAGTTTTCATGGTCCCTAACCCCAGCAATGTCGCTCCTTCTACTGCACCAAATCCATAACCAATAAGTCATCCGGATGCTTCACTAGAGTGGACTCCTCCACCACCTCCATCCGCTCAGAAGTCCACTATTTTGATGACAACGCCTCCAGCGATAGTGTGATACGTGACCATCTTTCCTATCTCTTTCTAGTGTATTTGTATTCGAATTTATTAAGTTTAATCAAGATTTATGTATTTTTAAGCCTCTATGAATGCTACTTTGAGTTGTGATGCAATTTGGTTTATTTCAGGTAGCATTCGAGCAAGTTTGACAGAGTTTGTGTAGAAAAAAGGAAGAAAGTGGATGATGCTGTCAACCCTGATCTCCTCGCACTCCAACGAGCATAACTTGAGCTACAGAAGTCCAATTGATGCGGTTTTAGCGGTATTGGAAACCCAACTTTTAGAGCATTCCAAGATATATAATAGTCTATACTTTTCTTCTAAAATCATGGTGCTAAAATCCACCAAGGTGGGGCCAAACTTGGCAACCTCCAAGTTTGGCGCGGGATCATTACAAACTCCCCAATCACACTGTCATGGTGGCACCAAACTTGGGATTCTCCAAGTTTGGCGCCAATATCAAGAAAAACTTCCATTTTGTGCTGCCTTGGTGGCGTTAAACTTGGGAAATCCAAGTTTGGCACGAGGATGAAGATTTGTTTACTATTATGCACGGTTTGAGTGGCGCCAAACTTCGCCCAGCCCAAGTTTGGCACCGGAATCGAGATTTTTCGGTGGTCCCCACATCTCAATAAGCCAGCAGAGAGATCTTCCAATAACTTTGATTAAACTCTATTTTATTTTACAATAGGAAAATATATCATTTAGTTTTAGAAAAGATATTTTTACATTAATTATGTTAGATATAAAAGGGAAAAGATTAAGCCCTTCGGCCTTCTTCTCGACTTTTGCACTTTTCAGAATTTCAGACTTTTTCTCTGCTGAAGTTTACTTTCTCCATGAGCAACTAAATTTTTCTGTTAAGGTTAGGAGCTCTGTTTATTCTATGGATTAATACTATTACTCTTCTATTTTAATTTATGTATTGATTCCAATTTCAAGAATTTGTTTTCGTTCTTTATCTTAGGGATTTGGGTATATCAAAAGAACAACTCTTATTCTATTTAAGTTCTTGCTAAATCTTGGAAAAGTAATTTACTTGAATAACAGCTTGAAAACAATTCCTCCTAAATCACCAATTATCTGGACTTAACGGAATATGTGACATATAATCCTCGTATATTTGGGTAATTAGGGTTTTTGTGGTACATAAACTAGAACTAGACTTAAACCTCTAATTGAAATTAAGTGACCAAGGAATTGGCGGTTAACTAGGTTAGAGGAGACTAAATTACTAAGGAATTAGGGTTTAGTCAAATATAATTTGTCATGAATTGAATCTTGCATGATTAAAATAGTTGATATGAAATAGAAATCTATTATTACTTTCACAAAACCTTAACTGTTTTCTCTCATAACTTTCACACCAGGTTTACTATTTGCCTTCGATTCTCTGAATTTATTGTTTAATGTAATTAAACTCTTAAAATACAATTTTCTACTTGTTTGACTAAGTGAATCACTCAACCATTGTTACTTGATCCATCAATCCTCGTGGAATCAACCCTCACTCACTTGAGGTATTATTTGGTACAACCTGGTGCACTTGCCAGTAAGTTTGTGGACTTTGAATTCCGCAGGAACAGACACTATGGTGCCAGAATCTTCTCATGGATCCTAGCCAGATGTCCGTCCACCACCTCCCATCGTACGTGTGACAATTTGGCTTGATAGTTTGACAGCGTGAGTACTATTTTAAATCTTTTATATATAAACTATTTTGAGGAGATTATTCAACATATGTTGTTGCTAATATTAAGTTCTTCATTTTAGTTAGTTAGTTTAATTTAATTACACTTAATTTTATAATTTTAGTGGATTTGGGTTATTAATATAGGTTTGATTAGGTTAGTATGTTCGTTTAATTATGTATTTAATTTTGATTAACTAGTGCTAAACATTCTTTGTGTAAGAAAAATTCATATGAAACAAGACTCACAATGCCATGATTAGGAAGATCTTCGACCATCGGATGGCTAGGCGACTTTAGCAGATGATGGAGGATGTACGTGAGAAGCACGATCACCTCACTATGTGTCTATGTCCGAACATTAAGAAGAAATTGTATATCCATTGGGGGACTAATGAAGGATTTAGGTGTCACCATCTCACAAATAGAGCTAACAAGGTCTCGATCAGGTCGTCAAAGTATGCCGGTGGGTCAGCAACTTTCATGAAGACAAAGACCAGGCTGGTATGTAACTTGTTTCATTTTGTTATTAAGTTTATTTTGTCTTTGAAATATAATGTCAATATTACTTGATTTAATATATTGTTTCAATATGTGTAGTCTAAGTCATTGGATCGTGATGCAACAACGGCAGAGACTTTCAAGTATACTCACACCTTAAAGGAGAATAAGGAGAGATTTGCTGATCAGCAGACTGCAGATCATTATGTGAGTAAACATCATGTGATATAAAGTTTTCAATTAACTGTAGTCGTAATCATCACATGTGTTACACAAGAGTCCTACACGTAGAGATTGAAGGCTGCAACCCAACAATCTCAGCATACTATAGACGACGGTAACAATTCCACTGCATTAGAAGTCGATCCTGACATAATTTGGCATGAGTCCATATCTAAGCCATATAAGAATCACATCTATGAGCTAGAATCATTCTTTACCGACAACCACCAAACCTCCACATTGAGACCTTCATCTGCCTCTGTCACTAGTTGGTCCATCGATCCCGAGGACAGCATCAATTTGAGAGAGAAGGTGCTAGAATTCACTCAGAGCCTTCACCAACAGGCTCAGCAAGTGCAGCAGTCTGAAGAGAGGTATCATGAGATCCTCACATGCATGTCTGATACAAATTTTCTCAGGCTGGAGTGGATGCAAAAACTAGAGCGGCTTCAGCGGATGGAGCAACAGATGGTGGTGTACCAAGATCAGATGCGTGCCAGTGGCAACGGCGTTGCTGGTGGCAGTGTGCTGCTGGAGGGGCACCGACATCACTGCCTAGTCCGCCGCTTCAACAGGACTAAATGGGGAATATTTAATTTACCATATTTGGTTCTTATTATTTAAAATTTAACTATTAATTGTGTAAAATACAAAAAAATTGATCAATAGGGGTAGGAGATGAAATAGCAGTGGGTTGAGAAAAAGGGAAAAGAGGGTTTGAAGAAAAATAAAAACAAAGAAAAAGGCACAAATGTAAAAACCGGAATAACCGCTTTAATAAAATAATAATTTAATGGCCCGAAATAGGTTTGGAAACTTAGAAATAATAATTAGAAAATATAAAGATGAAATTTGAATTCAATAAATTTTTTTGAGTGGGAAAATATATATTTTACGAAAATTTTTTATAAAAATGCGTACCGGTGCTTAACCCGGTAGTACCGGCTCTAGTCTATCCGGTACCGCATATTGAGAAAAATAAGATTTTGAAAATTGAAGTTATTATTTTGAAAGGACAAAAATAATTTAGAATTAAAAATTGGGCGCTAATCTTAAAGGTTTTGGCACAAACTTAGGCCAAACGGACCTAAAACACTAACGGATTGGACCAGGCCCAAATAAGGCCCAAGGACCAACATATAAATACATATTTAATGAGACTTTGGCTCATTTTAACACACCCAAAGAGTGAGGAGCGCTGTTTTGAGAGAAGGAAGAAGAGTGTAGAAGTTACTATTTATCTCTTCCTTCATTTGGCCATAACTTGAGTTACGAAGCTCCGATTAATGTGCCGTTTACAGCTATGCAAAGCCCTCACCAAGCCCATCATTTCTAACTAAGATTTGTAGGTAAGAACTCAAAACTCGCATTCCAAATTCCAGCCCTAACATTTTCACGATTTTGGGTTTGATTTTTGAGTAAGTTTTGTGATTTTGTTTATTTAGGGGTGATCTAGCATTGGATTATTGTTGGATTTTATCCATAATATCATTGGATAAGGTAATTCTCTTCAAGATATTGTGATTTGATATTTTGATTAGCCATAGTGTTGATTTTTGGTATGTTATATGTGTATAGCTTGATAATTGGTGGGTTTTGGAAGTGATGTTGGTGCTTGAGGCTTGTTGATCTTGTTGGAATCAAGCTTTGGCTGTTTGTGCTTTTGGAAAATCGGCCAAGATATGGTTTCAGTTTCCTCTATGTAATATGTAATGTTTCTGGACACTTAGGCTAGTGGACCCTAAGATAGGATTGAATGATGTTGGTGTATGATTAATTATATGTGAATTTATGTTTGATGATTTAGAGGATGATATGGAGTGTTGGAATGTGTGATACATGAATTATGATGATAATATAATGAGTATTGGTATTGTTTGTGATTATGATGATTGATGATGGATATTGATGATTATGATGTGTGATGATGAATGTTGATGAGTATGATGAGTGATCATGATTGGTGATGTTGATCATGATTAGTAGTGGTTAATGGTGTTGTTGTTGAATGATGATGAATATGAGGTTTGGTAACATATTGAGAAATTTCGGATGGGGTTTGAGAATGAATTGAGTGATTAGGTGTGAAAACACTTGTGACAATATGATTGAGGAGTAACAATAAATGTGTGGTAGTATTTTGGTAATGAATTCATTTTTGTTGAATTATGGTGAAAAAATTAAGTGAAATATAGGTTGAGTTAATTAAAGTGTAAATGAAGTCGTAAAGTGTAGTATGTGGTAGTATTTTCTGATGAAATTGGGTATCTTTTGGTTTGGTTTGGTTTTGGAATTTGAAAACTAGAGAACTTTGATGTTTTTGTGTAAAACTTGATTTTTGGTAAACTTTTACAGATCATAACTCGAGCCTCAGACATTGAAATTGAATTATTTTTATTTTAATCTAAAGATGAATTCAAGAACTTTAAAACATATCAAGTTTGAGGAAAATAGAGTTTTGTAGAAGAAGTTATGAGCATTTGAAGTTTGGTATAAAAATCTTATTTCTGTAGCTTTAAGATTTTTCTAAGTTTATTACAACATGCGTACGCGACCCATTACACGTGACGCAAGCATTCGATTTGGGTTGGAACACTTACTACGCGAGCAGGTGCCGCGTACGTGGACACACACTTTTTCAACGTATGTGTGCGTACGCACAGACCCTATTTTGCTGAAAAATTATTTTTTCTTCGTTTTTAAGGGTTTACTAGCTTTTCAAACTTCTTTAACTTTTAATTAAGTCTCTTATTTAATAATTAGACCTAAATACTAGTAAGAATGGATTTGCGATTTAGATTGGCGAGTTTTGTGCTAGTTTAGAAGATGGAGACTTAGGTTTCTGAAGTTGTGGGTGAACTAGTGAAGTGCTTTATTGGCGATGACTTTGAGAACTTGTGAGTGGATGATACTTTGTAAAATTAAAACTGATGATGGTTATGATGAATGTGGAACTCAGAGATGAATGAGGTACATGTTGGTTCTTGAAAGAAGTGTGCAGTGCGCTATATCCCTAATGTGGCAGATTTTCTGCTGCAAGAGTGTGTCAGGCATTATATCCCTAGAATGTTGAGACTTGAGAGCTGCGAAAAGTTTGCTATGAGAATATGGTGATGATTGATGAAGATTTGAGCTGGATGGACTTATTGGATATGGAATGATAGTGTGCAGGGCACTATATCGCTGGCATGGCAGGTTCTCTGTCGCAGGAGTGTGCAGGGCACTATATCCCTAGGATGAAATTATGATTGGTAACCTTTTCTACCACATGAGTGTACGGAGAACTATATCCCTGGCGTGACAGATCTTTTGTCGCAGAAGTGTGTCAGGCACTATATCAACGGGTTACTAGTGTGCAGGGCACTATATCCCTGGTGTGGCAGGAAAGTGACATCCTAAAGGATGTGTTGGGTTGACATTTATGAACCGATAAGTGATATCATGAGTCAATAAGATAAGCATTCATCATGTGCATCTTCTATGTGTTTTGTTTACTTTGCTTAATTGTATCTTTTTCCTAAATATAAAATATGCTTACTTGTTGTACATGTATACTACTTGTGTTTTACTTGCTTGGAAAATATGTGTTTGTCTGGTGCTGAGGAGGTTAGGTAGGCGGTGGCGATAGGATTGCAAGGAGGTTAGGATGGCGAAGGCTATGGGATACAGCAGTGTGATGAGTATTAGTTAAAAATCTCCTAAGTTTAGATAACTCTATTTATGGTTTATGGTTTTTAATTTATTTAGGGTAAAATATATTTTTTGTCCCTAAAGTTTGGCAAAAGTTTTAAAAATATCCCTAAGTTTTATTTTGTTTCAATTTTGTTCTAAAAGTTTTCGATTTGCATCAAATATACCCTCGACGACTAAATTTTCAAAAAATTTAAGACCAATCTAACAATAATGCATGAAAATTATGCTTGATTTGTTTGTGTTGAGGATTGTTCTTATAAAATTGTTATTGAATTGGTCTTAAATTTTTTAAAAAATTAGCCATCAGGGGTATATTTTATGCAAATCGAAAATTTTGAGACAAAATTGGAACAAAATAAAACTTAGGGGTATTTTTAAAACTTTTGTCAAACTTCAGGGACAAAAAGTATACTTTACCCATTTATTTATTTCGTTAAGTTGGAATATCTGTGTTTGACGTGAAGTTCTAGGATTGTCTTTGGCGTCCCAGAACCTTATATCTTACATATTGGGCACTGTTACCATACCGAGAACCTCTGGTTCTCATATCATATGTTGTTATTTTTCAAATGCAGGTCGTAACCCACCTCGGTGAGTTGCGAGATGATGACGGAGCGGAGGATTTTATGCACTCTTTTGTATTTTGATTATTTGTTGTAGTACTTTCTCTTACTTTTTTATTCTAGACTTTATGGCCTTAGAGGCTTGATTTGAGAGATAAGTTGTATAAGATGTTTTGAATTTCTAAAACTCTTTTGTATTTCAGTTTGATTAGCCAGTCTAAACTCCATGTAAGACCCAAAAATTTTGAAAAAGGGCCATCATGAGCTAATTTCAAATTCAGTATTTATGTAGCTTTAATTTCAGAAATTATCTTATTAAAGATAATTAGAGCATATTTTGATTTATTGAATTTGAAACAAGTTATAGTTATTATCCAATTTTACAATTATTGCATTATTTTCTATATTTAAATTATAAAGTCGGCAGTTATGAAATAATATGGATTTTATATGATATGGACTAAATAATCAATATTTTAATATATTGATATTGCTATTTTGGAAAATAGAAAAATTAAGTATATTATTCCTAATTATTTGATTTAGACATTTTATTGAAAATAATTTGTGAAATTGATAAACAAATAGTATTTTCAATATATAATTAGTTTTGGATTTAATTGAGTTTCAATTACTATGTTATTCCCAATTTTATGTGAAATTACTAGTTTGCCCCTACCCCTAATTTTCACACACACCTCACCAAAAGTAACACTCAACCACCGAAACCCTAACCCAACTGCCCTCTCCCCTAAGACTCAGCAGCAGCTGCGCAGCCCCTATGCTAACACACACACACACACACTGTTCCTCAAGAAAGAAAGAAACAAACAAAGAAAGAAAGAGCGATCTGAGGGAGAGAAGGAGGGGAGGGGGCCTTTACCACCGTTCAGCTCGCCGCCGTCATCCATCCGGTCATGTCTGCTGCCTCACCGCCGTCGTTTTCATAGGCGTCGCCGTCCCGTAAAGTCGCGCTTTGCTTCTGATCTGTCACTGCACTGCAGTGTCGCCATGGATGAAGCTTCTGCCACCGCCATGAGTTGCGCGACTGTGAGAGAAGGAGATCGGCAGAGGGAAGGTTCTGTTCGTGCGGCCGAGCCTCCCTGCCTCAGGTCCGCTGTCGTCCAGCCTTCATCACCACCACATCCTCGCTGTGCCGCCACCACTGCTAGGGTTTGCCGCCGCCACCTTACCACTGTCGGCAATCTCAGAGGGAGAGAGAAATCGGAGAAGGGAAACAACCCGCAATGCTGCCGAAGCTTCTACAGCTGTCGAAAGTTGTTGTCATTAACCAACTGCTGCAGAGGTTGTCTCCTATCGTGTATGGCTGCCGGAGAAGTTGTTATGGCCGCCGGAACCATCACCGGAACTTCTGCAGTTTGAATTAGTCTTTAATCCTTTCTCACGATAAGCATCTTCATTCCGGAGCTCTTGAAAATCAATATGTTGTTATGTCTAGCTAGAGATTCTGAGGTTTTGTAACATAGGGTCAAGCTCTAGTTATTTTGGGTCACGATTAAAGCTGCCGCTACCAACGCTGGAGTCTCGTAGCCGCTGCCGCTCAAGGTGGCTGCCCGGCTGCCGCCGAACTGGTTCAGAGGCCGCCGCTGTTCGGTTCAGTCGTTCCTTCTTCATTTTGATAAGTAACTATGTTTTGAAAGCCTCACGTTAGTACTTTATTGTGCTTGGTTAATGGATATGAGTTTTGGTAACGTGGGGTCGAGTCCTGATTGTTATGTGTTGCGATTAGAGTTGTTGAGATTGTTGAGAAAGCAAGTGGAGCCGAGTTGTTGGCTGCAGTTGGTTTTGGGTTGAGGCAGAAAGGACTCTGTGAGGCGTTTGGGCTGTGGTTTTGCATTTTGAGGTAGGAGCACTTTCCAAAAACTATGTTTTATGTATTGGAATTATTATATATGGATACTGATGTAAGACATTGTGTATTTGGTGATTGTATCGGCCTTATGTATAGTTTGATTTGTCTCGATTGATTATGAACATTTGTTGGTTGGTTTGTTGTGCGGTTTTGTGAAACGGAATGATTTCGAGTTGATTCTTTTAAAGATTTGAGGTCGAGTTTAATCCATTGCGAATTGATTTGGATTTAGTTGATTTTCTTGATAATGTGAAATATCGAATGCTCTTTTGGATTCAGTGTGGTTTACTTTAATTGACTTGGTTTTGACAAATGACTTGTTGCTAAACCGTTTCTTTAAAGCTTTAGAAATGAGTTAAATCGGTTGATATTGAGTTGATTTTGAAATGGTTTCCTTGAGATATGCCACTGAGGTGACTGTTGGATTTAAAAATGGGTTCCAAAAAGAAACCTGAAAGTGGTTTGATTCAAATGAACCAGTTTCGTTTCAAATGAGTTAATTTTTGGACCGGGTTGGAACTTGTGATTTTGTATGGTCGGTTTCATAATAAATTCAGTTTTATTTACTTGAATCGAGAATCTATGATTTTAAGAGTTTCAATGAATTTTAAGGAATTGATATAGGTTGACCTTCCCTAAAGACTTGGGACTCTGCCGAGAAACTTTTGTTATAAAATCCCATTATTGGATGGGTAATTTTGAATATCTTAGAATAAATCCTTAACTTGCCATGGTTTTGGAAGTTTTGGAAAGAGAATGCCGAGAGTGACTTTGTTTAAAAGGGGAACTCACTTCGAGTAAATTTGGCTTATGAGCTTGAGAGGATTTGAGAAATGAGATCTTTAAAGCCAAGGCTAAAAAGAGTTAAAATTTGATTTCAAAGTGAAATGAATTGAGAAAAGTGATTTATGGCTTAAATACCGATTTATGAATTTGATGATGTTGAATGGTGGAAGTGCTATTTTGTTATGAGCCGGAATGGCTGTGTATGCTATTGAACTATGTCTGATTGTCGAATGTGTTGTGGGCTGTATGGCTGATTAAGAATTATGAGTTTAAGCCGAAGGGCTGTATTTATTGATAAATTGGCTGGTTCTGGATTGAACCATGAGCCGGATGGCTGAGATGAATGTTGTATGTGAATATGCTTGTGTTTTCTCTCTGGTTGTAAGGGTGACAGGGCACCGATACCCTCTAATGGCGATAGGGCGCAGATACCCTCTAATTGCGACAGGGCGCAGATACCCTCTAATGATAATAATGCGCAACAGAGAGACTGTGTTTGGGTTGGCTACCGGACACGTCGGGTTGGCTTGGTAACCGAAAGATGATATCATCAGTCACTAGGAACAAGCATGCATCATATGCATCTATGTGACATTGTTTAGGTGTGCATATTGTACTTGGTTTGCCTATGTGATTACTTGAGATTAACTGCTAATTGTTCTACTTGCTGTAACTGTTTGTTTGTGCTTGAACTTCCTATTTGTGTTTGCATCTGGGACTCTGTTGGATTGTGGTGATTGGTTGATGGTTGGATTGTTTGGGCCTAGGGCCGTGGTTGAAATGAGATGGACCGATGATTGGTTTCGGTTTTGTGTTTTTGGTTTGGAAAAGTATGAAATGCTAATTTGGTTCAGCATGGTTAAACCTTTTTGAAAGGCTTTTGAGTTTTTGAAAATTGAACGGTTCCTCTTATAGAAAAGATTTCAGATTTCTCTTTCATTGTAAACTGTCGTTTTTTTTTAAAGAGGCATAAGACGGTTATTAATCATTGGTACGGTTTATCTTCACGTATCCTATTACAGTAATTCCCAAAAAACCCTCTACTGAGAACCCTTTTCGAGGATGATGTTCTCACCCCCCTACATTTTTTCCCTTTCAGGATATGGGCGCAGAAGTCACGAAGAGTTTATCTTTATTGTTGTTGAGATGCTCTGTATTGCCTTTGTTATTATTTATTGTACCCTCGCCTTTATCTTGATATATTCTGTAAGAGTGATAGGAATTGTATTGGATAATGCTTGTAATATATATATATATATATATATATATATATATATATATATATATATATATATATATATATATATATATGTATGTATGTATGTATGTTTGAATATGGATGTACTCTCTGTGAGTTGTTGTAAGTCTATTGTATGGTATCTATGGATGTACGTTATCGAATGAAGTATCTCGGGAGCGATATTGCGGTTTAAAGTTTTAAACAGGCTCATATTTCAGTATTAAATAGTATAAGTGTCGTCGTAATGTCAGAGTTATTAGAGTCGCGCAGTCGGAAGCGTGAACTTTGGTAGTTAGAGTATTACACTCCACAGGCTGTGACTAGTCATTTTTTTGTTATATATATCTTGTTAATTTAATTATTGTCTTGTGTATTCTGAAGGTATTTACAAGGTTTTATATATATTATGTTTATTCTTTCATTAGATTTGTAGTGATATAAATTCTTGGATATATATTATATATTATAAATTTTAGAACTGTCGTGGTACTTTGTTATTTTTTACTTACGAGTTGAAGTAAAGCTTAGGACAAAAGATACAACAAAGATAGAAGAAAAACAAAAAAAGGTAATAAAGTTAAAAAAGACGGAGAGGGGAGAAGGAAGCCACGGTCTTGCAATATTTGCGGTGACAACCTTCCTTCAAGACAATAACAAAAAGGAGAAAGAGAAAAAATTTAAACCCTAGTAGAAGATAATATTAGAGAAGTTTAATTATGCCAAAATATTTATTCATGTATAGAGAATGAGAGAAAAGTAACAAAATGAACATATTGTATTATATGTGATACAACTTTTTATTGTATTAATTAGTACGTAGATTGTTTTGTTTGGACGATGTATTTAGATAATATTTTATGTCCTATTATATTAATTTGGATTTGTTTTGTTTGATCATGATTAAAAAGTAATTTATTGTTATTTATTATTTTGAATGTATTTTTAACGCATTTAAGGTATTATATTGCATTTAACACGTTTATTCTTTTAACTTTTTTCTAATTAGTATTTAAAAATTTAGACCATAATGCACACGTCACAAAAATCAGCAGGTGTAGATCTTTTAGCTATCCACCTTAATATTGAAGCTCAAAGTTACTCACGTATAATTGTATGAATTTAATTTTAATGTATTATCATTATAAAATAATTATATAGATTTATTTAATTACGTAATGTCATATTGATAAAAATAATTATTTTTTATATTAATTATATAAATAATTATTTAAAAAATAGATATAATTATACGAATATATAAAATATTTTATACTATTAATACATTAAAATTAAATTCATAATTAAATTTGTATTAAGTTTCATAAAACATAAAGTAATAAAAAAAGAATACAGAAAGAGGAAAGAATAAGAACTTACCTGGCAAAGGATTCAATGTTTCATAACGTTTAGACTATTAAATAGTCTCATATCAAAATATGTTTTTTAAGTTTTTCAATGACGGTTAAATAGTCCGTTTCTAATTATAATTATAAATTAATTTCATATATTTTATTTAATTATAAAAATTACTTTTATTTTATAAATTATTATTTTATTATTTATCTATTATGTTTATTAATAATCAAAAACAAAAACAATAACGAATTGGATCTTTCATTGATCGTAATAACTTTTTGGCAATCCCAATCGATTAAAAATTTATCTTTGATCCATTACATTCGTCGAGGATTTTAAAATCGTGTTTCTTAGAAAATCAATCGATTGGATTACCAAAATAATCGATTGAATTTCAGGTTTCCCATAACTCAATCGATTTATAAACCATTAATCACAGCGCGATTCAAAATTTATAAAAACGATATGAAAATTGAGAACGGCGCGATTCAAAATTCAATCAATTTTATTATCCTACCAATCGATTGAATGCATAAATAAACTTATTTACGTCACATTTTAATCGATTAAATGATCATATACCAATCAATTGAATTGGAATATACCATTAGTCACATACAACATTCAATCGATTGTATTATCATACCGATCGATTAAACCTTCATATATCATTTTAATAGCGGCCTTCAATCGATTGGGTAATGTAAACAATCGATTGAATTATAAAAAACCTACATTCTAGTCATCGTTCAATCGATTGATTTTTGCGAAAACCATACTTTCTTGCAACTTTCAATCGATTGTTTTGTGGTAACGTGAAGTCCAATCGATTGAGTTATGGGAAACCTAAAATTCAATCGATTGTTTTGTTAATTCAATCGATTGATTTTCTAAAAAACACGATTTTAAAATCCTCGAAGGATGGAATGGATCAAAGATAAACTTTTAATCGATTGGAATTGCCAAAAAATTATTACGATCAATGAAAAATTTAATTCATTATTGTTTTTTATATTAATAAATATAATAGATAAATAATAAAATAATAATTTATAAAATAAAAAATAATTTTTATGATTAAATAAAATATATGCAATTAATTTATAATTATAATTAGAAACGGACTATTTAACATTTATTGAAAAACTTAAAAATATATTTTATTATGAAACTATTTAATAGTCCAAATATTTTAGAACCATCAAATTCTTTGCCAACTTACCTAATAAAAAAGATGAAGACTGAGAAATACCGTGCAACACAGAAAGAAGAAATGAAGAATTTGATCAAAGTGATTTTAGAAAGTTTAAAACAAGGAAAAAGAAAGGAAGAAATGACATATTGAGAGAAAGAACCAAAACAGTCGCAGTGATTTTAGGGGATTGATTTTAAAGTATTTGAATATTGATAAAGTTAAAAGTTTAAAACGATTTAAAATGAAAATTTTTAGGATTATATTAAATCTGATAATAGTTTCTTATAAAATAATAGAGTGTATTTTTAAAAATTAATTAACTAGATATGATGGCTGAGTAATGATTTTTTTCTACTGGTGTCTCATAATTTGATAGAGTAAAAATTAATTCATTGTGAATCTGAATTTTATTTAATAAATTGTTTCTGGTCAATAAATTGTTATATGCATAAGACGAGATTCAAACTTTTGAGTACCATTTCTCATAAATTAAACTTGGCAGGTGGCATAATTTCTTACGCAAACATTTTTTTATTAAAAAAATAAAGGGAGATACTCAAATAAAGACATTTAAAAATGACGTTTTAAAAAAAATTAAAATTTAATATATATAATCGATTAAATTGTATTATTTTTGTCAAAATTAGACTAGACAAATCGATTTGACCAAAAGACTGGTAAATCAAACTTTGAACCGATTTAAATTAATATTTTTTATAGAAAATAACTACAATACTTTTATTATAAAAAATAACTAAAATACTCCTATTATATATATTAATTTTAAAAACCTTAAATTCTAACCCTATAACGCCATAGAGAAAAGAGAAGGGTTAGAATTTTAAATTCTCAAAATATATATATATATATATATATATATATATATAATAAAAATATTTTAGTCATTTTTTGTAATAGGAGTATTATAAATATTTTTTATAAAAAAATTATTGGTTCAAAATTTAATTTATTTATTTTTTGGCTAAATCGATTTATCCGATATAATCTTAACAAAAATGATATAATTTAATTAATTACATATATTAAATTTTAATTTTTAAAAAATATATTTAAAAAAATATTTTAAGCGTCCCAAAAGTAGAAGCTTGATAAAGTGCATTTATTCATAATATTTGTCTAGCATACCAAAATGATAGAGTATACCGAGCGGAAAATAATATTCGTCTACTTCATTTCCTTACCCTCTCATTAGAAAGAGTCATGAAAACAGTGTAGCACTGTTATGGGAACCAAAGCCTATGAACAGATACTTTGCTCCACTGAAAGACCATATCCTAAACAGGTATATTGGAACAAGTCATTTTTTTAAACATGTCCCATGCGTGAACAAATTAAACCAATTTGGAGGCTGATGACGCAGTTAAGACGTGTTCCTAATAAACCCTCCAATTTTGAAGTCACAAAACGGAGACTTTGGAAGAGAAGGGACACCATACGTACCTTGTCCCTGCTTCTTAAACACTACCTCGCTCCTCCCTCAAAATAGTTTTATTAGCATTGATCATTCCCATTCTCACTCTATATATTTACACTCTTTTAGACGAAGTTAAGTATTGAAATGAACTGCCCTCAACAAACATGTTTGCTTGAATTCGTACTACGTGTTACGTCAACAAATTTTCATGATTTATTATATATTGGATTTATAGTGAACAACACACGATAAAATCGAGCAAATTTTTTACATAAAAAAATTATTATGGAATAATATTATCATGAGAAAATGACAAATGTTTTTGTGCCAAGTTATAACCAAACTCATCCTCTAATAGTTGTTTTGACGTCTAATAATAAGTTTTCTGTTGTTTTAATAGTTTGATTGGAGACTTGGTTTAAGATCAATCGTAAATTATTTTGGATATTAAATTAAGGCAATTATTTTAATAAAGATATTAAAAATATCTTTTTATGATCATTTTGATTTAAAAAGTGTAACTTATTCATTTTGACACACTTTAAATAAAAGTAACATTTTTATAATATATAAAAATCAAGTCTTAAAATCTATCACTTAATAGTCAAAATAAAATATTTTTATATAAAAACAATTATAAAATTTTTATTAGAGTATCTACTATTAAATTAAAATTTAATTTATTTTAAATTTTAACATAACTTAATTCCACCTTATCACCTAATTACTAAAACTAACACTATGTTTGTTTCAAACTAAAATAAGAGGAAAGAAAAAGGATGGAAAGAAAATAAATGAAAAATGTTATTTTCCTTTGTTTGGATGCAAAGAAAATGAAAAGGAAGAAAAAATTTTTTATGGGTTCCACCAAAAATCACCAAAAAATTTTTTACATCCATAACAAGCAAGAAAAATAGAAGAAAAAAAATTATTTTTGTATATTTACAATATTTTCCATAGTTATATTATTATTAATAATTATCAATATAAATTTAGTTTTAATAGTTTTAATATATTATTATAATAAAAATTTATATTTAAATATTATATGTGTATTAAATAAATAATTTAAATTAAATATATAAAATTATAATATTTTAAATATTTATAAAATGCGATAAAATATAAATAAATAAAAATATTTATACTTTATTTTGTTATAAGGGTATTAATGTAATTTTATACTTTATGATTTTCTTTTTTTTTTTACTTTTCTTTTCGTCCAAACAAAAAAAAAATATTTTCTCTCTATTTTCTTTCTATCCATTTTTTCTTAATCCAAACAATATACAAATAACTCTATTTTTTTTCTATTTTTTTCCACTCATTTTCTTTCCTTTCATTTTCTGTTTTCTAAATATTGGGTCATTAATAATAAACTAAACAGTCACACCCCCACATACTAAGAAGTCCCTTTTTTTTTTTTGGTCATATATATATCACACTCACACACACTCTAACCTAGTAAACACTAGGATTCGAACCTGGTGTGGCTTCATTTGAAGCAAATATCTTTAACACTACATCACGTGCTTCAGCCACCCATGAAGTCCTTTTAACCACAACCCAGTTATCAAAATATCATGGAGCTTTGTCTGGCTATGTAATAGGCAAATGCATTTAGTTTTTTTTTTGTTAACAAAGGGGCACTAAAGCCCAAAACAAAAATAGAACTAACTTAAAATAGGAACGGATGCAACTCCTGTATTATCATTGTGAAATTTATGCTTTATCCTAAAAAAAAAAGGGTCTGTTTTAGTACTTCAAAATCTCATCCTGCTTCGTACTCCAATTGGCAAATGCATTTAGGATTGGTACATAAGCCTCAACCCACTATCATTTTTGTTAAATAAATACCAAAAATTAAAATGTAGTATAAAGATTAAAGAACACCATTTATGATGTCCAGTGAAATTAATGGAAGAAGGAGCCCAAGAAGAGCATTTGGACAAAAACAATTGTTTTCAGAAAATTGGTTGTCTGAATTTGTAGCTATTGGGCCTAGGTCCCTCTTCTTTATTTAGGAATAAGTTATAGGGGAAAATTAACTAAAAAAAAGATATAGGGAAAAATAAGGAATAAAGTATCAACCCGACTTTTGTTCTTTCCTCTCAATGACAATATGATTCCTGACAAAAAATAAATATTCACTTCGACTCATGTTCTTAATTTTTGTAAGACAATACAATTTTTCTGTCAAAATTATTGTTATCTATTAAATATTATTAACGTGTCATATTAATATATTGAGTTGGACATTAAATATCAACATAAAATAAATAAAAACTTATTATCTTTAAATTTAAATTGATCAAGAACTTTTTTATTTATATTCAATAAAATAATTGACATTGTTTTAACATTAAGTTGATTAAGAGTCTGTTTATTAATAATCTATCTTAACAAAATTGATACATATTTTTTTAAAATTAATTTTTATTATTATACAATTCATAAATTAGTAGTATAATTTAAACAATAAGTTATAATATATTACTAGTGTTATAAAATTATAATTAGCTAGATAGAATTTGAAATCTCTTGTACTGCTTTGTAATAATTACATAATAATAATTAATATATTATTAGACATTAAACAAGTGTATTCTTAATGATAAATATTTAGTAATCTTTTCTTATTTGTTTCTTTTTCTTAGTACTATTTTTTATGTAAATACACTCAAATCTGTTTAAAAAATGGTCAAAATTACAAGATAACGAACCATGAGAAATAATATCAAGTGAACAACGCTGACAATCACGTCTTAAAAAAGGTAGTCAATTTTTAAAAATGCTATGATTTTACTACTTTATGTATATAAATTTATATATATTTTAATCTAAATAATTATATATGGTTATATATAAACAACTCTTGAAATTTATTATAAGCCGTCGTTCCTTAATTATTAGTTATATTATACAAGCAATTAATTAAATTTTAATAATGTACTAAAAATTGTAGTGAATCTATATTATTCTTTATATTATTATATTTTTATCGATCTCTAATCTTGTTACAATATATAATATTAATAGATTAATCATATTGTTGATGCATACTTTATTTTATTAAGTACTAGTAGCCATTTATTAGTGTATTTCAATGCAAATTTCAATGTAAAAATATTAAATGTAATTAATTTAGTTTCAAGTGATGACAAAGTAGTAGTCATTATTCAAAAAATTTTGTACAGATCAAAGCCTAATAAAAATATTATGATTATTATTATATATGCCATATATGTGAAATAATGTTTAATAGTTTTTAATTTATTATATAAATTATTTATATCATAATACTAATAATATATCACAGAATTATTACTTATTAAAAATTATATTAATAATTTATTAATTATATTTTAATTTTTATTATTTATATATTTAAAAATTATAATTAATGTCACAATAAATAATATTTTTAAATTTAAATAATATATTAATTAAAATATATTTATTATACCATATATTTAAGAATTATTGAAAAATTATATTAATATTAAATATTAAAAAAAATATTGCATCAAAATTTTTTAAGACAAGTAAATTTTTGATAATTAGGTTTCTAAACAATTTAACATTAAAACGGTGTTGTTTTCTTTGAATAAATATAGATAAATACGTCTTTTGACTAATTTGGATTTTGAAAAAATAAGTCAATAATGTTTATTTTATGTTGGTATTTAATATCCATTTCAACATGTTAACATAACACATCAGCGACTGCTTCCATTAATAAATGATGGTGATAGTGATAGAAAGATTGCATTGTATTACAGAAATTAAGAACAAAATTTAACGTGAATGTTTTTAAACTAGAAGTCTCGTTTTTATTCAGAGAAAAAAAAAAAAGCGGAAAAAAGCTAGATTATTACTTTACTCAAAAATAAGTAAATAGAACGAAAACAAACTTCAACTCTCCAATCCAAGGAAAAGAAAACTCCAACTCCCCTCCCTCTTACTCCTCCTTGCTACCACTGAAATTATTCTTAGTTACTGGTGGTATAGTGAGTTTTGACATAGTACAAAGGATAACAAAAGTGTTGAGTATTTGATCTTCATTTTGAGCATAAAATGGTTTTGAAAATGATAAAAATTTTAATAAAGAAAGAGACAGACTATATATACTTGATCAAGTAATTCATCAAAATAACTCGTTACCATTTCATCCCATAAACTCCATTCATTTTACACCTATTATATAAGCAAGTTTATGGCACTTTCGTTTAGGTCAGCCATCCGGACATAGACTTAGTATCTTACATAAGCATTTTTCTTTTATTCTCTCACACTATGATGAAACTTGTGATGTATATCACTTATTAAAGCAAAAGAAATTTTTTTTCTCAAAGTTTCAATAAAGTAAATAGCATTTTTGACCTATTATATTTGGATATTTGGGGAACCATTTCGTTAATATTTCATCCATAATCATAAATATTTTTTTATGATTGTTGATGATCATAGTCGTTTTACTTGGGTCATATTATTAAAATCAACGAGTGAGGTGACTCAACATGTCCAAAATTTTGTCATACTAGTAAAAAATTAATTTAGTTCCAAAGTTAAGGTCTTTCGTTCTGACAATGGACCTGGATTTCTTATATCACATTTTTTCTCTTCCAAAGATATCATTCATAAAAAAAGTTGTGATGAAATTTTCAACAAAATAGTCGTACAGAAAAAAATACCAACATATTTTAAATGTTGTCCATGTCCTCATATTCCAATCTAATTTACATCTTTATTTTTGGTCATTTGCTATTCACCATGCAACTTATCTGATAAATCGAGTTCCTTCTTCGGACCTTAATTTAAAAACACCTTTTGAAATTCTGTATAATAAACCACCCAATTTTGATAACCTTAAAGTATTTGGTTATCTCTGTTATTGATGAGTGAAAATTAAATCTTACGAATACTAGCAAGTGTACCGGATCATTTAAGTAATACCATAGTGAGTGGATATCGTTCTTATGAGAAATTACAAATTGAGGTAAATAGCATCTAATTAAATATCTAATTAGCTCGATTAAACCTTAGATTTTGGATTGTGGATTTTGAAGAGAAATAGAAATAGAAGAAGAAAATAAGGAGAATGCTTGAAGTTGAGAGAAAATCAATAGATGAGAATGTTGAAGGCCTCGGAGATGTTTGATTCTTGGAAGAACAATGTTTATGTTTCTTATTTAATTCATGCAAAAATATTTTCACAGCAAATTGTAACACCCTACCACACAGAGTTTTACGCTTAAGCCGTAAAATAGAGGTGGTATGGTATTATAATCTCTAAAATAAAATATATATAATAATATTGGAAAGAATACAGTATACGAGGAGTCTGGAAAAACGGATAAAACAAAATCGCAAAATAAAAAGCGCAACACTCAAAAAAAATGAGATTGCTTGCGTGCGAAGAAAACTAAGGTTCATAAGTATAAATAACAGAAAGTAGGAGTACAGGACCAAAAGTACAAAATAACAAGTTCCTAACTCAGCCTACGAAGCCAAGGCTAGCTGGAGAATATTTACATATATATATATATATATATATATATATATATATATATATATATATATACATATCCCAAAACCCAAAATACATAACCAAAATTCTAGCACTCCATCAACCTCAAAGAGGAGCAAAATAAACAAGTTAGTCGGAGAGAAAGTTAAGTACATATATACATAACTATACTTCAAAATAAAACCCAGAAACCACTCCACTTAAGAAGTCCAGATGCCTACCGAGGAGCCTCTCGACCTGCATCTGAAAAATAACAACATAGTATGGAGTGAGGAGCAGAGGTTCTCAGCATGGTAAAGGTGCCACGCACATAATACATAAGATTCTGGGAATGCTAGAGGCAATCCTAGAACGCCGACTCTCAGATATCAAGCTTAAAGGACTAAAACAGAAACCATAGAAAGGGTGGTCATCTAGGAAGTTCTAAACCTAGCTTAAACTTAATCTCAACTCTAAACCTTTCCACCTTTCCTTTGTTCCTCCATCTCCAAAGAGTTTGCAAAGATAGACAAATCGATAATTGCAAGCACAGGTAGGAAACAAGTAGTGCAAATAGCAAATATAACAGTTAGTATAATATATACAATTAGGCAATCCCAAATATTGCATAGCAAGCAAAACAAACAAAATGCACATGATGTATGCCTATCCTATGGCCGATGAGGCTCATCTGTCGGTTATCAATTAATCGCTAATCCCTTGGTCAACTAATCAAGAGAAGAAGTGAACAAGAATTTTGATTCTTAAGCCACAAAACCTTCTAGAACTACCACTAGCCAAATTATATATCAAGTATTCGAACTAGATCTAGATAAGTAAAGACTATGAAATGAGTTTTAAGCTAATTCCGAATTTAATTTTTTTCAAATATAAAATCAGATTCCAAGACAGATATAGAATATTTTTCAGTAGTTCTAACCCTTATTAATTAAGAACAAAGCTCAATCTTGAAAAGTAAAGAAGCATGAATTAAAATATAAAAAATACTTACATTAATAATCCTAAAACCAAACAGAGCTCTTAACCTTCAACGGAGGGAGATTTAGTGACTCATGAAAAGAAACTAATCCTAATGATGAGAGAGGTGTGTGATCCGGATCCAAGGATCCTAGTTCTTAGACTGGTGCCTCCCTCTTGTGAACAAAGTTCACTTATTTATATTCTAAATTCTAGAATTTAAATTCATAACTAGCCCTAATCTTTATCTTTCGAAAAGATAAGATAACTAACTTCTTACTTCAAATTCAAATCAAAACAATAAGTCACATCTAATCTAAATAAATTCTAGCAACCAAATATTTATATTTCTAGAAGGAATTAATGATAACTAATGTTTTGAATTCGAATGTGATTAAGGCTTCACATAATTTGATAACTGAATTTGAGTCTTGTCGAGTGTTGAATCATTGAATCCTGAGAGTTGGAACTTGAGGCATGCTGGGCTTGTTTCTCCAAATGTGGGCGTGGGCCTAATTTGGTCTTCCAGGGGAGGTTTGGACAACGGGCTTATGCTTGGAGAAGCCGGGCATGCATGCCACTCTATAAAGCACGTCAAGCTTGTGGTCCATTCAAGGAGGGTCGCCAGGCATGTATGTATGGCCACCAGGCTTATGGACAGGGCCGTCGGCCGTGTGTGTGCTCAATTCCTTATAACATTGAAATTTTTTATCTTTCCAGAAATTTTCTTTTTTCTTTTTTTTTTAATTGCTTCAAGGAATTAATAGTTGAATTCTCATAATACTTCTTTAAATTTCTGTTTTTGAAGATTCTCCTTCTATTTTCTCAAGATTCAAATATCATATGTTCATCAAATGTAACCATATACTCTTAAGCACCGCCACCACTTTCGTTTTAAATTTATTATTCAATCTTTTTCATTAAGATATCTTCTATACAAACTGATCACTGAAAGAACAAACAAAACAAAAAATTTTGATGCAACAATAAAGAAAAAAAAAAGAAAATAGGGATAGAAATCTTAAAGAAAACATAATATACAAGAAAATAAAAGGATGAAAAAAAGTAAAAAAATGAATAATGCATGCTAAAATTTTTAAAAATTGATTTTTAAAATTTAAAAATTCCTGGACGTCCCCTTACTCTCTTTTTTTTTTAAATTAAAATAAAATGCATAAAGAAAAGAAAAGTAGAAAGAACTATTTAACTAACCATCAGAAAAATATAATTTAAATTTACCACATTTTTATTTGTTTTCATTGTCCTCTTCTTGAATTTAGACATTATAGTTACCTAAAATAATACCTTAATAGATACAAAACAAGTTTTTTACTTTCAAGACCAAATTTAGAGTTTTTTTATTTAAGCCGCACAATCTTCAAGAACTATTACTAGCCGAATTATATATCACGTATTCGAACTAGATCTAGATCGCTAAAGATTATGAGATGAGTTTAAGCTAATTCCAAAATTAATTTTTCCAAATATAAAATCAGAATTCAAGATAGATATAGAATATTTTCCAATAGTTCTAACCTTTATTGATAAAGAACAAAACTCAATCTTAAAAAAGTAAAGAAACATGAATTAAAATAAAGAAAACATTTATATTATTAATCCTAAAATCAAACAATGCTCCTAACCTTCAACAGCAAAGGTTTAATGACTCATGAAAAGAAACTAATCCTAATTATGAGAGAGGTGTGTGATCCAAATCCAAGGATCCAAGTTAGCCGCCTCATTTACCTCACAACCACCCAGCCTTACATTACTTATGCCACTCAAAATCACTACTGTGCTACTCCCCAAGTCCTCCGATACTTGAAAAACAGCCTTGGGCAAGGTCTCTTATTTCCTAGAACTTCTAGGTTGCAAATTTTTTATTCTAGTGACTCTAATTGAGCTGGATGTCTGGATATGCATTGCTCACTGACAGGATTCTTTTTTTTCTTGGGAGATTTTCTCATCTCATGAAAGATGAAAAAGCAAACAACTGTTGTCCGTTCTTCAACTGAGGCTGAGTATCTTGCTTTTATGAGCTCCAATGGATCCTAAATTTACTTAAAGTCCTTTATATGACATGTGCTCGTCCTCTAGTTTATATTGTGACAACCACAATGTTCTGCATATTGTGACGAATCCTATTTTCCATGAAAGAGCTAAATATTTGGAAGTAGACTTGCACTTTGTATGCAAAAACTCAAGCGGGAATAATGGAACTTCTTCTTAATATTAAGCTGTTCAATTTTGAAAATATTGTTTCCACATGAGTAAGTGATACTAAAAAATGGTATTAACATGAATGTATATATGCTAAATACTGATGAACACAAACTAGTGCACACGGATACTGAAAAAAACACCATATCGTTCAAGTAATACCACAATAAGTGAATATCATTTTGACGAGGATTAAAGGATTGAGCAAGTAAATATTAGATTGAATCGCTAACTAAATCGATTAAACCTGAATTTGAGGATTGAGGTCGTATCTTGCTTGAAACTTGAGTGCTTGAATGCTTAAGGAGGCAATAGTGAACGTGAAAGTAATTGAGAGAAAACAATGATTGAGAATGTCAAGGTATTTTCAGGAAGATTAAACCTTGTGTTTATCTATTTTGATGCATGCAAAGACCTTTTAACGATAAATAATAAATAATTAAATTTCGATTCCTTGACAACTCAATTTATCTTTAATTAATCAATCGCCAATTCCTTTGTTAACCAATTAAGAAAAGAGGCTTAGCAAAATATTGATTTAGTTTCAAATAATATTAAAAAGTAGTTCTAGGTTAAATTATATATCACATATTTAAGCTAGGCCTAAACGATTGAGAATTATGAGAAAAACAATGTCGCACACTCTTTGAAACACTATTTCTTAGTCAAATAAAAAAGTCACGAGAAAGAATTTTCAAGCTTTAATTCTGATATTAAATTTTTTAAAGTAATAAACAGAATTTAAAACAGAGTTAGAATATTTTTTAATACTTCTAATCCTTTAAAAAATGAACAACGAAGACTCAATCTTGAAAATAGGTCAATGCATAACATCAAAATAAAATAAAACTTAGATTAACAATCCATCAAAATATAAACAGAGCTCCTACCCCTTAACAAGGAATTAGTAACCCATGGTAGATTGAAATAAAGCAAAAGAAAAGAAGAAAAAGAAGGTGTGGTATTGGAACCGAAGATCCCCTCCTTTTCCTGTGAACTACGTTCACTTATTTATATCCTAGACTTACCTGAAATTCAAATTCAAAAACTAAATCTTTTTTCTTATCTTTTAGGAAGAACATGATAACTAATAACAATAATTCAAATCTTAATTAAAAATTAAATCATATCTTAACAGAATCTTTTATAACTTTGGCTGAAATTACATCTTCCAATGGATGGGTCTTGATTGGTGTTGCACTTGGCCTTGTGGCGTGGTACACCAATTTATTGTGGGCTTTAAGGCATTGCATACTTGAGATTGGTGTGGCATGCAAACTTAATTGGTCTTGGAGGGCGTTGCACGCCACTGCGTGCATGGCTCCCAGAGCTTTAAGGGGTTACACGCCAGCTTGGACAGCCTTGAAGGCATTGCACGCTCTTAGTGGCATTGTGCACCACTCTTTTCTTGCATGGAGGGTGATTGCACACTTATTCAGTGTGACGTAGGGGTGTTACACGCAAGCTTGGAAAGCCTTGAAGGTGTTGCACGCCTATTTTGGGTTTATAACTTGAAGTCTTGGGCGCTATTTTTGCCACTTCAAAGTTGATGCTCGTGCATGACTCAAACTAAATGTCCACTATAGACATATGCATATTATTTTGAAGCTCTAGATGTTAGTTTTCTAACACCACTGAAACTATCTCATGTAGACCTTTATAGCTCAAGTTATGATCACTTGAGTATGAAGAGATCAGGATTGACAACACTCGTAAATTATCCTTTAGTTGTAAAGATATAACCCGAATCCACAATAATTCTAAAACAATTCTAAATTTATGATTAGTCATGAAAACTTCATTTAAAACATAAAAACATAAAAATAACTTTAATTTAAATAATAAAAAAATTACTAAAAACATATATAAAAATCACTAAAGATGTCAAGGTATCACAACACCAAACTTAAGACTTTGCTTGTCCTCAAACAAAAGAAAAATAAACAGAGTTATCTTAGTAAGAAGAATTTAAAATTTAAATTTAATTCGAATGTTTAAAACTAAAAGTGGAATTCATAATATTCTGTAACACCGCATGTGGACTTTATCTTGATGAATATTGAATCCTTATGCGTTAAGAATCTTGATGAATCTTGAATCCTCTTTGGACTTCTTAATACTTTATCTCAAAGCAACTCTTACTAAGCTTTCAATTGATAATTTTGGATTAGTTGGCTCAAGTTATTAGGTTATGAGGCACCCTTCGGATCTACTTGTCTAAGTCTTTTCTTGACACAATAGTATCACTGTCACATAATTGAGCTCTAGTCATTGATACTCAGAGTCTTGTTATTTTTTTCGGTCTCTCCTCCCTCCCTTTTTTTCAACTGCTTTAAGGATTAGACGTTGCATTCTCATAATACTTTTTTAGACTTTACTTTTAAAGATTCTATCTTTCTTTTCTCAAGATTCATCCTCTTTGAGTCCATTAATGTGGTCTTATCTTTTTGACATGTACATCCACGATTATTTTAACATTTATTTTTGTTTATGTTGAATTTCATTCTTTTCATTTGGATACTCTCTTTAAAAATTTGCTGAAAGAACAAGTAAAAGAAAAAAAATTGATGCAACAGTATAGAAAAGAAAAAGAAAACAAAGATAGAAATATTAAAAAAAATGATGTAAAAAAAGATAAAAAAAATGAATAATCTATGCTAAAATTTTAAAATTGACTTTTGATTTTAAAAATCCTGGACGTCCCTTTTTTTTGAATTAATTTAAAATTAAAATAGAAGGCATAAAAAAAGAAAAACTAGAAAGAAATAATTAATTAACTATCAAAAAAAATATAATTTAAATTTACCACATTTTTACTTGTCTTCATTGTATTTTTCGTAAATAAAGACATATTAATTTTCTAAAATAATACGTCAGTAGATGCAAATTAAGTTTCTCTAGTCACTTTCAACACCAAATTTAGAGTATTGTTAATTCTCTAAGTTCGGACGTATAAATAAGGAGAGAGTGAAGTATGTTGTGAAATAGAAAGCAAGTAGAGAAGAAGAGAAAGTGAACGTGTAATGAAGTGAATGTGGAATAATGTGTGTAGTATGTGGATGTATGTTTGCATATGAAGTTTAACATCAAAGATAGGAAAGAGTGATATTGAGAAAGGTGATATGTATGCATGCAGAGTGGTCTTTGAAAAGAAAAACAATGATGATAATTGGTGGACGAAATTGTGATCACATCAATATAGTATCAATATATTTATTGCAGAATTATGGGACTTAGGATTTTTGGTACGAGTGGGCACAATTCCGTTCAACTAACCAGCAAGTGTACTGGGTCGTCCAAGTAATACCTTACGTGAGTAAGGGTCGAATCCACAGAGATTATTGGTTTGAAGCAATCAATATTTATTTTATTAGTCTTAGTTAGGATGTCAACAAGGATTAATTTGGATTAAAAGTGAAATTACTGGAATTGATAAAAGAGGGAACAATGTTACTTTGATTTGCAGTAATGGGAAACATGTTGGAGTTTAGGAGATGCTTTGTCCTCTGACTTCAACTCTTCCTTGAAATCCTCTTCTCACACGCAGGTTCCTTCCATGGCAAGCTCTATGTAGGGTGTCACCGTTGTCAATGGCTACTTCCCATCCTCGCAGTGAAAACTATGCACGCACTCTGTCACAGTACGGCTAATCACCGGTTGGTTCCCGCTCCTACTGGAATAGAATCACTCTTTTGCGTCTGTCACTAACGCCCAGCAGGTTAAAGTTTGAAGCACGTCACAGTCATTCAATCCCGGAATCCTACTCGGAATACCACAGACAAGGTTTAGACTTTCCGGATTCTCATGAATGCCGCCATCCATCTAGCTTATACCACGAAGATTCTGTTGGGGAATCTAAGAGATATTCATTCAGTCTGATGTAGAACGGAGGTGGTTGTCAGGCACACGTTCATGGATTGAGGAAGGTGATGAGTGTCACGGATCATCACCTTCTCCACAGTTAGGCGCGAATAAACATCTTAGATAAGAACAAGCGTGTTTGAATGGAAAACAAAGGAATTGTATTAAATCATCGAGACGCTGCAGAGCTCCTCACCCCCAACAATGGAGTTTAGAGACTCATGCCGTCACAAAGTATGTAATTCAGATCTGAAAATGTCATGAGGTCCAAGATAAGTCTGTAAAAGTTGTTTAAATAGTAAACTAGTAACCTAGGGTTACAGAAAATGAATAAACTAAGATAATTGGTGCAGAAATCCACTTCTGGGGCCCACTTGGTGTGTGCTGGGGCTGAGACTAAAGCTTTCCACGTGCAGAGGCCTTTCTTGGCGTCAAACTTCAGGTTATGACGTGTTTTGGGCGTTCAACTCCGGATAATGACGTTTTTCTGGCGTTTAACTCCAGACAGCAGCATGAACTTGGCGTTTAACGCCAAGTTACGTCATCTATCCTCGCTCAAAGTATGGACTATTATATATTGCTGGAAAGCCCTGGATGTCTACTTTCCAACGCCGTTGAGAGCGC
Source organism: Arachis hypogaea (assembly GCF_003086295.3). Lineage (NCBI taxonomy): Eukaryota > Viridiplantae > Streptophyta > Magnoliopsida > Fabales > Fabaceae > Arachis > Arachis hypogaea. Next base: position 78,346,748 of record NC_092041.1, read on the forward strand.
GCCAATTGGACTCCTGTAGCTCCAGAAAATCCATTTCGAGTGCAGGGAGGTCAGGATCCAACAGCATCAGCAGTCCTTTTTCAGCCTAAGTCAGATTTTTGCTCAGCTCCCTCAATTTCAGCCAGAAAATACCTGAAATCACAGAAAAACACGCAAACTCATAGTAAAGTCCAGAAATATGATTTTTGCCTAAAAACTAATATTATTTTACTAAAAACTAACTGAAACATACTAAAATCTACATGAAATTACCCCCAAAAAGCGTATAAAATATCCGCTCATCACAACACCAAACTTAAACTGTTGCTTGTCCTCAAGCAACTAGATGAATAAAATAGGTTTTAACAGAAATAAAGAAGTAATAATATTCTCGAATTTTAAATGAAGCTCAGATTCTTATTAGATGAGCGGGGCTTGTAGCTTTTTGTCTCTGAACAGTTTTGGCATCTCCCTGTATCTTTAAATTTTCAGAATGATTGGCATCCTTAGGAACTCAGAATTTCGGATAGTGTTATTGACTCTCCTAGTTAAGCATGTTGATTCTTGAACACAGCTACTTATGAGTCTTGGCCGTGGCCCTAAGCACTTTGTCTTCCAGTATTACCACCAGATACACAAATGCCACAGACACATAACTGGGTGAACCTTTTCAGATTGTGACTCAGCTTTGCTAAAGTCCCCAGTTAGTGGTGTCCAGAGCTCTTAAGCACACTCTTTTGGATCACGACTTTAACCACTCAGTCTCAAGCTTTTCACTTGGACTTTCATGACACAAGCACATGGTTAGGGACAGCTTGATTTAGCCGCTTAGGCCTGGATTTAACTTCCTTGGGCCCTCCTATCCATTGATGCTCAAAGCCTTGGATCCTTGCTACCCTTGCCTTTTGTTTTAAGGGCTATTGGCTTTTTCTGCTTGCTTTTTCTTTTTCTTTCTTTTCTTTTTTTTTCGCCTCTTTTTTTTTTTCACTGCTTTTTCTTGCTTCAAGAATCAATTTCATGATTTTTTTTTCAGATCATCAATAACATTTCTCTTTGTTCATCATTCTTTCAGGAGCCAATATTCATCAAATTCAAAGTACATATTATGCACTGTTCAAGCATTCATTCAGAGAACAAAAAGTATTGCCACCACATATAATTAATTATAAATTTTATTATTAAGAACTCGAAAAATATAGATTACTTCTTTATTCTAAAAAAAATCTACTACTTTATTCATGCCTAATGATGATGAGAAAAATAAATTATAGCTTAATTGGAAATAAAATCAAAATAGACATACTAATTACTACTAAATATCTTTTAAGGTTAATTTCTAAAAGGAATAATCTCTACTAAGTTGGAACAAAGAAATTGGAACTCAGCAACCTGTTGTTTTGAGGAGTGGATGCTCCTCTGGCTCTTTGGGGTGTGGTTCAAGGATTAATTTTTTTTGGCGCTTCAGCTCCCTTAGATCATGCCCTTGCTCTTTGCCTTTCTGTCTGCCATAAATTAGCATAGAATTCTTGAACAATATTCTTCCCCACTTTCGTTTCAGGATTGGCCAGAATTTCCCAATTCCTGTTCCGAATTTGCTCTTGGATCTCCGGATATTCATCTTCTTTCAGATCAAATCTGACTTCCGGGATCACTGATCTGTGACTCATTATCTTGTAGTAATGGTCTGAATGTTCTTTAGTTAAGAACTTCCCTTGGTTCCAAAGTGGCTTTGGAACGCTTTCTTTATTTCCTCTTGGGGTGGTTTGTTTCCCTTTAGGGGCCATGATCAAGAGACACAATAGTTTTTGTGATCACGGGAAAACACACCAAACTTAGAGCTTTGCTTGTCCTCAAGCAAAAGAGAGGAAAGAAGAGGGATAGGAGGAGAGCAATGTGGAATGGTGATGATGAGGAGGGCGCCGAACACAAGATATAGGGAGGGGGGGTGGGTAATTTTCGAAAAAAATAAGAAAGAGATAAGATAAAAGATATAATTTTAAAAGATATGATCAGAAAAAGATATAATTTTAAAAAGGAAAAGATATAAATCAAAATTTAAAAGATAGAATTGAATTTTTAATTTTGAAAAGGATTTTTAAAAGGAGTTAAAGATGTGTTGGAAACAAATTTGAAAAGCTGATGGCTTAAATTGGAAAGCCATTTGTTCTTTTGGGTTAAGATAAATCTAAAAAATTTGCAATCATTGGATTTTAGAAATTAGGATAAAAACTTTTGGAATTGAAAGTGATAATTTAAAATATGTTTATGCAAGAAATCATGAATTGAAACATAAAAATTTTGAAAAAATGCAAAGAAAAACGAAATTGTACCTCCTCCCACCATCCTGGCGTTAAACGCCCACATGGTGCATGGTTTGGGCGTTTAACGCCCAGATGTTGCTTCTCCTGGGCGTTCAACGCCCATGTGATGCTTCTTCCTGGCGTTTAACGCCAGGAGGTCCTTCTTTACTGGGCGTTTTTCTAAACGCCCAGAATGCTAGCAGATTGGCGTTAAACGCCCAGAAGGTGCATCTTTCTGGCGTTTAACGCCCAGAAGATGCTTCTTCTTGGCGTTTAACGCCCAGAAGGCTACCCTTACTGGCGTTAAATGCCCAGTGGGTGCTTCTTTTGGGCGTTTAACGCCCAAAGTATTTCTTACTGGCTTTTTCATGCCAGTGAGCTTCCAAATTTCTCTGTAACTCTTGGGACTTCAATCAATTACTAATTCACCTTTGAAGATACTTGGACTCAAACCTGTAAAGAAAAGAAAATTTATTTAATCAGTAAATAAACTTTGTAAATGGCTGGGTTGCCTCCCAGCAAGCGCTTCTTTAATGTCATTAGCTGGACTGACACTGATATTCAATGTAATCTCAGTCTTGAGCATTCTTGCTCGAAATTATCTTCAAGATAGTGTTTAACTCTTTGTCCATTGACAATGAACTTTTTGTTAGAGTCACTATCCTGAAGTTCTATGTATCCATATGGTGATACACTTGTGATTACATATGGACCTTTCCACCGGGATTTTAATTTCCCAGGGAATAATTTGAGCCTTGAATTAAATAGCAGAACTTTCTGTCCTGGCTCAAAGACTCTGGATGACAATTTCTTATCATGCCATCTTTTTGCTTTCTCTTTGTAAATTTTTGCATTTTCGAAAGCATTGAGTCTAAATTCCTCTAGCTCATTTAACTGGAGTAATCGTTTTTCTCCAGCTAACTTGGCATCAAGGTTCAGGAATCTGGTTGCCCAATAGGCTTTGTGTTCCAGTTCCACTGGCAAGTGACATGCCTTTCCATACACAAGCTGGTATGGAGAGGTCCCTATAGGGGTCTTGAATGCTGTTCTATATGCCCACAGAGCATCATCCAAGCTTCTTGCCCAATCCTTTCTACGGTTAATTACAGTCCGTTCCAGGATTCTTTTAAGTTCTCTATTTGAGACTTCAGCTTGCCCATTAGTTTGTGGGTGATATGGAGTAGCCACCCTGTGGTTGACTCCATAACGTACTAGAGCAGAGTAGAGCTACTTATTACAGAAATGAGTACCCCCATCACTGATTAACACTCTAGGGATACCAAATCTGCTGAAGATATGTTTCTGGAGGAATTTTAACACTTTTTTAGTGTCATTAGTGGGTGTTGCTATAGCTTCCACCCATTTGGATACATAATCCACTGCCACCAGAATATAGGTGTTTGAGTATGATGGTGGGAAAGGTCCCATGAAGTCAATGCCCCATACATCAAACAACTCAATTTCCAAGATTCCTTGTTGAGGCATAGCATAACTGTGAGGCAGGTTGCCTGATCTCTGGCAACTATCACAGTTAAGTACGAATGCTCGGGAATCTTTATAGAGAGTAGGCCAGTAGAAGCCACTCTGGAGGACTCTTGTGGCTGTTCGTTCACTTCCAAAATGTCCTCCATACTGTGATCCATGGCAATGCCAGAGGATCTTCTGTGCTTTTTCTTTAGGCACACATCTACGGATTACTCCGTCTGCACATCTCTTAAAGAGATATGGTTCATCCCAAAGATAGTACTTTGCATCTGTGATTAATTTCTTTGATTGCACCTTACTGTACTCTTTGGGTATGAATCTTACTGCTTTGTAGTTTGCAATGTCTGCAAACCATGGCACTTCCTGGACGGCTAGTAATTGCTCATCCGGAAAGGTTTCAGAAATTTCAGTGAGAGGGGGGGACGCCCCTTCCACTGGTTCTATTCGGGACAGGTGATCTGCTACTTGATTTTCTGTCCCTTTTCTGTCTCTTATTTCTATATCAAACTCTTGCAGAAGCAGCACCCATCTGATGAGTCTGGGTTTTGAATCTTGCTTTGTGAGTAGATATTTAAGAGCAGCATGATCAGTGTACACAATCACTTTTGATCCTACTAAGTAGGATCTGAACTTGTCAATGGCGTAAACCACTGCAAGTAGCTCTTTTTCTGTGGTTGTGTAATTCTTCTGTGCATCATTTAGCACACGGCTGGCATAGTAAATGACATGCAGAAGCTTGTCATGCCTTTGTCCCAACACTGCACCAATGGCATGGTCACTGGCATCACACATCAGTTCAAATGGTAATGTCCAGTCTGGTGCAGAGATGATTAGTGCTGTAACCAATTTAGCCTTTAGAGTCTCAAATGCCTGCAGACACTCTTCATCAAAGATGAATGGCGTGTCTGCAGCTAGCAGGTTGCTCAGAGGTTTGGCGATTTTTGAAAAATCCTTTATAAACCTCCTATAGAACCCTGCATGTCCCAGAAAGCTTCTGATTGCCTTAACATTAGCAGGTGGTGGTAATTTTTCAATTACTTCTACCTTAGCTTGGTCCACCTCTATCCCCTTGTTCGAAATTTTGTGCTCAAGGACAATTCCTTCAGTCACCATAAAGTGACATTTTTCCCAGTTTAAAACCAGGTTAGTCTCTTGGCATCTTTTCAGAACAAGTGCTAAATGGTTAAGGCAGGAGCTGAATGAGTCTCCAAATACTGAAAAGTCATCCATGAAGACTTCCAGAAATTTTTCCACCATATCAGAGAAAATTGAGAGCATGCACCTCTGAAAGGTTGCAGGTGCATTGCACAGGCCAAATGGCATCCTTCTGTATGCAAATACTCCAGATGGACATGTGAAGGCCGTTTTCTCCTGATCCTGGGGATCTACTGCAATTTGATTGTAACCTGAATATCCATCCAGGAAGCAGTAGTATTCATGACCTGCTAGTCTTTCTAGCATCTGGTCTATGAATGGTAAAGGAAAATGATCCTTTCTGGTGGCTGTGTTGAGTCTTCTGTAATCAATGCACATGCGCCACCCTGTAACTGTTCTTGTAGGAACCAGTTCATTTTTTTCATTATGAACCACTGTCATGCCACCCTTCTTAGGGACAACTTGGACAGGGCTCACCCAGGGGCTGTCAGAAATAGGATAAATGATCCCAGCCTCTAGTAATTTAGTGACCTCTTTTTGCACCACTTCTTTCATAGCTGGGTTCAGCCGCCTTTGTGGTTGAACCACTGGCTTGGCGTCATCTTCCAACAAGATTTTGTGCATGCATCTGGCTGGGCTAATGCCCTTAAGATCACTAATGGACCACCCAAGAGCTGTCTTGTGTGTCCTTAGCACTTGAATTAGTGCTTCCTCTTCCTGTGGCTCTAAGGTAGAGCTTATAATTACAGGAAAGGTTTCACCTTCTCCCAGAAATGCATATTTCAGGGATGGTGGTAATGGTTTGAGCTCGGGTTTTGGAGGTTTCTCCTCTTCTTGAGGGATTTTCAGAGGTTCTATTATCTTCTCTGATTCCTCCAAATCAGGCTGAACATCTTTAAAGATGTCCTCCAGCTCTGATTCGAGACTCTCAGCCATGTTGACCTCTCTTACCAGAGAATCAATGAGATCAACACTCATGCAGTCATTTGGGGTGTCTGGATGTTGCATGGCTTTAACAACATTCAACTTGAACTCTTCCTCATTGACTCTCAAGGTTACTTCCCCTTTTTGGACATCAATGAGGGTTCGGCCAGTTGCTAGGAAAGGTCTTCCTAGAATGAGAGTTGCACTCTTGTGCTCCTCCATTTCCAGCACCACAAAGTCAGTAGGAAAGGCAAATGGCCCAACCTTGACAATCATGTCTTCAATCACGCCTGATGGGTATTTAATGGAGCCATCAGCAAGTTGAAGACATATCCTGGTTGGTTTGATTTCTTCAGTCAAACCAAGCTTTCTGATAGTAGATGCAGGTATTAGGTTGATACTTGCCCCAAGATCGCATAAAGCTTGCTTGGTACAAATACCTTCTAATGTGCATGGTATCATAAAGCTCCCAGGATCTTTAAGCTTCTCAGGTAAGCTTTTCAGAATGACTGCACTGCATTCTTCAGTGAGGTAAACTTTTTCAGTTTCCCTCCAATCCTTCTTATGACTTAAGATCTCTTTCATGAACTTAGCATAAGAGGGTATTTGCTCAAGTGCTTCTGCAAACGGAATCTTTATTTCAAGAGTCCTGAGATAGTCTGCAAAGCGGGCAAATTGCTTATCCTGTTCCGCTTGGCGGAGTTTTTGAGGATAAGGCATTTTGGCTTTGTATTCCTCAACCTTAGTTGCTGCAGTTTTATTACCTACAGAAGTGGGTTGGGAAGCCTTTTTAGAAAGGTCAGCACTTGTATGTGACTGATTCCCTACTGGCATTTGAATGCTAGTGGTGGGAGCTGGAGTGGCGTCAAACGCTACTTCCTTGTTTGTTACTGGCGTTTGAACGCCAGAACCATGCTCCTTTTGGGCGTTCAACGCCAGATCCATGCTTGTTTCTGGCGTTGAACGCCAGGAATAAGCATGGTTTGGGCGTTCAGCGCCAGTTTTATCCCTTTCTGGGCTCTGCTTGTCCTCAGAGGGATTTTTAGTAGCCATTTGTTCATCTCCTGTCTTCTTGCTACTTTGAAGTGAGGCATTTAATGTTCTCCCACTTCTTAATTGAACTGCTTGGCATTCTTCTGTTATTTGTCTTGACAGTTGCTTTTCTGTCTGCTTTAATTGTACTTCCATGTTCCTGTTAGCCATTCTTGTTTCCTGTAATATTTCCTTGAATTCGGCTAGCTGCTGAGTTAGAAAATCTAATTGCTGATTGAATTTATTAGCCTGATCCACCGGACTGAGTTCTGCAATTACTGTTTTAGCTTCTTCTTTCACGGAAGATTCACTGTTCAGATACAGATGCTGATTTCTGGCAACTGTATCAATAAGCTCTTGAGCTTCTTCAATTGTTTTTCTCATGTGTATAGATCCACCAGCTGAGTGGTCTAGAGAAATCTGAGCTTTTTCTGTAAGCCCAAAGTAAAAGATGTCTAATTGCACCCATTCTGAAAATATTTCAGAGGGACATTTTCTTAGCATCTCTCTGTATCTCTCCCAGGCATCATAAAGGGATTCATTATCTCCTTGTTTGAAGCCTTGGATGCTTAGTCTTAGCTGTGTCATCCGTTTGGGAGGGAAATAGTGATTCAGGAATTTTTCTGACAGCTGTTTCCATGTTTTTATGCTGTTCTTAGGCTGGTTATTTAACCACCTCTTAGCTTGATCTTTTACAGCAAATGGAAACAGTAGTAATCTGTAGACATCCTGATTCACTTCCTTATCATGTACTGTATCAGCAATTTGCAGAAATTGTGCCAGAAACTCTGTAGGTTCTTCATGTGGAAGACCAGAATACTGGCAGTTTTGCTGCACCATGATAATGAGCTGAGGATTCAGCTCAAAGCTACTAACTCCAATGGAAGGTATACAGATACTACTCCCATATGAAGCAGTAGTGGGGTTAGCATATGACCCCAGAGTCCTCTTGGACTGTTCACTCATACTTACTTCCATAATGGAATACAAGTTGAGAATTTATAGTTTGGAATGTAGCAATAAAAATGGAATAAATACCAAAGGAAGTTAAAAATATATATATATATATATTTTTTTAAAATAAAATAAAAACGAAATAAATAAAAGAAAGTGGAAATATTTTGAAATTGAAAATTGAATTTTTATAAAAGATTTTCGAAAAAAAATTGTTCAAAATTAGTTAGAAAAATAAAAATTTTTGAATTTTGAATTTTATGATGAAAGAGAAAAACACACAAAAGACACAAGACTTAAAATTTTTAGATCTAATGCTCCTTAATTTTCGAAAATTTTTGGAGGGAAAACACCAAGGAACACCAAACTTAAAAATTTTAAGATCAAGGCACAAGAAAAACTCAAGAACACTTTGAAGATTCACAAGAACACCAAGAACACAAGGAAGAACACCAAACTTAAAATTTTTAGAAAACCAAAATAAATTTTCGAAAATTATAAAAATTAACAATAAAACACCAAACTTGGAGTTTGGCACAAGATTAAATCAAGAAAAATTATTTTTGAAAAAGATTTTCAAAAGTACTAGTGCTCCCTTATCAAGAATATAAGCCAATTGGGAATAAATATGACACTTGATGCAGATGTTCTTGAAAAGAAACTATCCTATCAAAATTTAATGACTCTATAACAATAAAAATAAAAATAAAAATAAAAATAAATTATTCCTAAGCTAAGAAATAAAATAAACCTTCAATTGTCCAAACGCAATAATCCCCGGCAACGGCGCCAAAAACTTGGTGGACGAAATTGTGATCACATCAATATAGTATCAATATATTTATTGCAGAATTATGGGACTTAGGATTTTTGGTACGAGTGGGCACAATTCCGTTCAACTAACCAGCAAGTGTACTGGGTCGTCCAAGTAATACCTTACGTGAGTAAGGGTCGAATCCACAGAGATTATTGGTTTGAAGCAATCAATATTTATTTTATTAGTCTTAGTTAGGATGTCAACAAGGATTAATTTGGATTAAAAGTGAAATTACTGGAATTGATAAAAGAGGGAACAATGTTACTTTGATTTGCAGTAATGGGAAACATGTTGGAGTTTAGGAGATGCTTTGTCCTCTGACTTCAACTCTTCCTTGAAATCCTCTTCTCACACGCAGGTTCCTTCCATGGCAAGCTCTATGTAGGGTGTCACCGTTGTCAATGGCTACTTCCCATCCTCGCAGTGAAAACTATGCACGCACTCTGTCACAGTACGGCTAATCACCGGTTGGTTCCCGCTCCTACTGGAATAGAATCACTCTTTTGCGTCTGTCACTAACGCCCAGCAGGTTAAAGTTTGAAGCACGTCACAGTCATTCAATCCCGGAATCCTACTCGGAATACCACAGACAAGGTTTAGACTTTCCGGATTCTCATGAATGCCGCCATCCATCTAGCTTATACCACGAAGATTCTGTTGGGGAATCTAAGAGATATTCATTCAGTCTGATGTAGAACGGAGGTGGTTGTCAGGCACACGTTCATGGATTGAGGAAGGTGATGAGTGTCACGGATCATCACCTTCTCCACAGTTAGGCGCGAATAAACATCTTAGATAAGAACAAGCGTGTTTGAATGGAAAACAAAGGAATTGTATTAAATCATCGAGACGCTGCAGAGCTCCTCACCCCCAACAATGGAGTTTAGAGACTCATGCCGTCACAAAGTATGTAATTCAGATCTGAAAATGTCATGAGGTCCAAGATAAGTCTGTAAAAGTTGTTTAAATAGTAAACTAGTAACCTAGGGTTACAGAAAATGAATAAACTAAGATAATTGGTGCAGAAATCCACTTCTGGGGCCCACTTGGTGTGTGCTGGGGCTGAGACTAAAGCTTTCCACGTGCAGAGGCCTTTCTTGGCGTCAAACTTCAGGTTATGACGTGTTTTGGGCGTTCAACTCCGGATAATGACGTTTTTCTGGCGTTTAACTCCAGACAGCAGCATGAACTTGGCGTTTAACGCCAAGTTACGTCATCTATCCTCGCTCAAAGTATGGACTATTATATATTGCTGGAAAGCCCTGGATGTCTACTTTCCAACGCCGTTGAGAGCGCGCCAATTGGACTCCTGTAGCTCCAGAAAATCCATTTCGAGTGCAGGGAGGTCAGGATCCAACAGCATCAGCAGTCCTTTTTCAGCCTAAGTCAGATTTTTGCTCAGCTCCCTCAATTTCAGCCAGAAAATACCTGAAATCACAGAAAAACACGCAAACTCATAGTAAAGTCCAAAAATATGATTTTTGCCTAAAAACTAATATTATTTTACTAAAAACTAACTGAAACATACTAAAATCTACATGAAATTACCCCCAAAAAGCGTATAAAATATCCGCTCATCACAACACCAAACTTAAACTGTTGCTTGTCCTCAAGCAACTAGATGAATAAAATAGGTTTTAACAGAAATAAAGAAGTAATAATATTCTCGAATTTTAAATGAAGCTCAGATTCTTATTAGATGAGCGGGGCTTGTAGCTTTTTGTCTCTGAACAGTTTTGGCATCTCCCTGTATCTTTAAATTTTCAGAATGATTGGCATCCTTAGGAACTCAGAATTTCGGATAGTGTTATTGACTCTCCTAGTTAAGCATGTTGATTCTTGAACACAGCTACTTATGAGTCTTGGCCGTGGCCCTAAGCACTTTGTCTTCCAGTATTACCACCAGATACACAAATGCCACAGACACATAACTGGGTGAACCTTTTCAGATTGTGACTCAGCTTTGCTAAAGTCCCCAGTTAGTGGTGTCCAGAGCTCTTAAGCACACTCTTTTGGATCACGACTTTAACCACTCAGTCTCAAGCTTTTCACTTGGACTTTCATGACACAAGCACATGGTTAGGGACAGCTTGATTTAGCCGCTTAGGCCTGGATTTAACTTCCTTGGGCCCTCCTATCCATTGATGCTCAAAGCCTTGGATCCTTGCTACCCTTGCCTTTTGTTTTAAGGGCTATTGGCTTTTTCTGCTTGCTTTTTCTTTTTCTTTCTTTTCTTTTTTTTTTCGCCTCTTTTTTTTTTTCACTGCTTTTTCTTGCTTCAAGAATCAATTTCATGATTTTTTTTTCAGATCATCAATAACATTTCTCTTTGTTCATCATTCTTTCAGGAGCCAATATTCATCAAATTCAAAGTACATATTATGCACTGTTCAAGCATTCATTCAGAGAACAAAAAGTATTGCCACCACATATAATTAATTATAAATTTTATTATTAAGAACTCGAAAAATATAGATTACTTCTTTATTCTAAAAAAAATCTACTACTTTATTCATGCCTAATGATGATGAGAAAAATAAATTATAGCTTAATTGGAAATAAAATCAAAATAGACATACTAATTACTACTAAATATCTTTTAAGGTTAATTTCTAAAAGGAATAATCTCTACTAAGTTGGAACAAAGAAATTGGAACTCAGCAACCTGTTGTTTTGAGGAGTGGATGCTCCTCTGGCTCTTTGGGGTGTGGTTCAAGGATTAATTTTTTTTGGCGCTTCAGCTCCCTTAGATCATGCCCTTGCTCTTTGCCTTTCTGTCTGCCATAAATTAGCATAGAATTCTTGAACAATATTCTTCCCCACTTTCGTTTCAGGATTGGCCAGAATTTCCCAATTCCTGTTCCGAATTTGCTCTTGGATCTCCGGATATTCATCTTCTTTCAGATCAAATCTGACTTCCGGGATCACTGATCTGTGACTCATTATCTTGTAGTAATGGTCTGAATGTTCTTTAGTTAAGAACTTCCCTTGGTTCCAAAGTGGCTTTGGAACGCTTTCTTTATTTCCTCTTGGGGTGGTTTGTTTCCCTTTAGGGGCCATGATCAAGAGACACAATAGTTTTTGTGATCACGGGAAAACACACCAAACTTAGAGCTTTGCTTGTCCTCAAGCAAAAGAGAGGAAAGAAGAGGGATAGGAGGAGAGCAATGTGGAATGGTGATGATGAGGAGGGCGCCGAACACAAGATATAGGGAGGGGGGGTGGGTAATTTTCGAAAAAAATAAGAAAGAGATAAGATAAAAGATATAATTTTAAAAGATATGATCAGAAAAAGATATAATTTTAAAAAGGAAAAGATATAAATCAAAATTTAAAAGATAGAATTGAATTTTTAATTTTGAAAAGGATTTTTAAAAGGAGTTAAAGATGTGTTGGAAACAAATTTGAAAAGCTGATGGCTTAAATTGGAAAGCCATTTGTTCTTTTGGGTTAAGATAAATCTAAAAAATTTGCAATCATTGGATTTTAGAAATTAGGATAAAAACTTTTGGAATTGAAAGTGATAATTTAAAATATGTTTATGCAAGAAATCATGAATTGAAACATAAAAATTTTGAAAAAATGCAAAGAAAAACGAAATTGTACCTCCTCCCACCATCCTGGCGTTAAACGCCCACATGGTGCATGGTTTGGGCGTTTAACGCCCAGATGTTGCTTCTCCTGGGCGTTCAACGCCCATGTGATGCTTCTTCCTGGCGTTTAACGCCAGGAGGTCCTTCTTTACTGGGCGTTTTTCTAAACGCCCAGAATGCTAGCAGATTGGCGTTAAACGCCCAGAAGGTGCATCTTTCTGGCGTTTAACGCCCAGAAGATGCTTCTTCTTGGCGTTTAACGCCCAGAAGGCTACCCTTACTGGCGTTAAATGCCCAGTGGGTGCTTCTTTTGGGCGTTTAACGCCCAAAGTATTTCTTACTGGCTTTTTCATGCCAGTGAGCTTCCAAATTTCTCTGTAACTCTTGGGACTTCAATCAATTACTAATTCACCTTTGAAGATACTTGGACTCAAACCTGTAAAGAAAAGAAAATTTATTTAATCAGTAAATAAACTTTGTAAATGGCTGGGTTGCCTCCCAGCAAGCGCTTCTTTAATGTCATTAGCTGGACTGACACTGATATTCAATGTAATCTCAGTCTTGAGCATTCTTGCTCGAAATTATCTTCAAGATAGTGTTTAACTCTTTGTCCATTGACAATGAACTTTTTGTTAGAGTCACTATCCTGAAGTTCTATGTATCCATATGGTGATACACTTGTGATTACATATGGACCTTTCCACCGGGATTTTAATTTCCCAGGGAATAATTTGAGCCTTGAATTAAATAGCAGAACTTTCTGTCCTGGCTCAAAGACTCTGGATGACAATTTCTTATCATGCCATCTTTTTGCTTTCTCTTTGTAAATTTTTGCATTTTCGAAAGCATTGAGTCTAAATTCCTCTAGCTCATTTAACTGGAGTAATCGTTTTTCTCCAGCTAACTTGGCATCAAGGTTCAGGAATCTGGTTGCCCAATAGGCTTTGTGTTCCAGTTCCACTGGCAAGTGACATGCCTTTCCATACACAAGCTGGTATGGAGAGGTCCCTATAGGGGTCTTGAATGCTGTTCTATATGCCCACAGAGCATCATCCAAGCTTCTTGCCCAATCCTTTCTACGGTTAATTACAGTCCGTTCCAGGATTCTTTTAAGTTCTCTATTTGAGACTTCAGCTTGCCCATTAGTTTGTGGGTGATATGGAGTAGCCACCCTGTGGTTGACTCCATAACGTACTAGAGCAGAGTAGAGCTGCTTATTACAGAAATGAGTACCCCCATCACTGATTAACACTCTAGGGATACCAAATCTGCTGAAGATATGTTTCTGGAGGAATTTTAACACTTTTTTAGTGTCATTAGTGGGTGTTGCTATAGCTTCCACCCATTTGGATACATAATCCACTGCCACCAGAATATAGGTGTTTGAGTATGATGGTGGGAAAGGTCCCATGAAGTCAATGCCCCATACATCAAACAACTCAATTTCCAAGATTCCTTGTTGAGGCATAGCATAACTGTGAGGCAGGTTGCCTGATCTCTGGCAACTATCACAGTTAAGTACGAATGCTCGGGAATCTTTATAGAGAGTAGGCCAGTAGAAGCCACTCTGGAGGACTCTTGTGGCTGTTCGTTCACTTCCAAAATGTCCTCCATACTGTGATCCATGGCAATGCCAGAGGATCTTCTGTGCTTTTTCTTTAGGCACACATCTACGGATTACTCCGTCTGCACATCTCTTAAAGAGATATGGTTCATCCCAAAGATAGTACTTTGCATCTGTGATTAATTTCTTTGATTGCACCTTACTGTACTCTTTGGGTATGAATCTTACTGCTTTGTAGTTTGCAATGTCTGCAAACCATGGCACTTCCTGGACGGCTAGTAATTGCTCATCCGGAAAGGTTTCAGAAATTTCAGTGAGAGGGGGGGACGCCCCTTCCACTGGTTCTATTCGGGACAGGTGATCTGCTACTTGATTTTCTGTCCCTTTTCTGTCTCTTATTTCTATATCAAACTCTTGCAGAAGCAGCACCCATCTGATGAGTCTGGGTTTTGAATCTTGCTTTGTGAGTAGATATTTAAGAGCAGCATGATCAGTGTACACAATCACTTTTGATCCTACTAAGTAGGATCTGAACTTGTCAATGGCGTAAACCACTGCAAGTAGCTCTTTTTCTGTGGTTGTGTAATTCTTCTGTGCATCATTTAGCACACGGCTGGCATAGTAAATGACATGCAGAAGCTTGTCATGCCTTTGTCCCAACACTGCACCAATGGCATGGTCACTGGCATCACACATCAGTTCAAATGGTAATGTCCAGTCTGGTGCAGAGATGATTAGTGCTGTAACCAATTTAGCCTTTAGAGTCTCAAATGCCTGCAGACACTCTTCATCAAAGATGAATGGCGTGTCTGCAGCTAGCAGGTTGCTCAGAGGTTTGGCGATTTTTGAAAAATCCTTTATAAACCTCCTATAGAACCCTGCATGTCCCAGAAAGCTTCTGATTGCCTTAACATTAGCAGGTGGTGGTAATTTTTCAATTACTTCTACCTTAGCTTGGTCCACCTCTATCCCCTTGTTCGAAATTTTGTGCTCAAGGACAATTCCTTCAGTCACCATAAAGTGACATTTTTCCCAGTTTAAAACCAGGTTAGTCTCTTGGCATCTTTTCAGAACAAGTGCTAAATGGTTAAGGCAGGAGCTGAATGAGTCTCCAAATACTGAAAAGTCATCCATGAAGACTTCCAGAAATTTTTCCACCATATCAGAGAAAATTGAGAGCATGCACCTCTGAAAGGTTGCAGGTGCATTGCACAGGCCAAATGGCATCCTTCTGTATGCAAATACTCCAGATGGACATGTGAAGGCCGTTTTCTCCTGATCCTGGGGATCTACTGCAATTTGATTGTAACCTGAATATCCATCCAGGAAGCAGTAGTATTCATGACCTGCTAGTCTTTCTAGCATCTGGTCTATGAATGGTAAAGGAAAATGATCCTTTCTGGTGGCTGTGTTGAGTCTTCTGTAATCAATGCACATGCGCCACCCTGTAACTGTTCTTGTAGGAACCAGTTCATTTTTTTCATTATGAACCACTGTCATGCCACCCTTCTTAGGGACAACTTGGACAGGGCTCACCCAGGGGCTGTCAGAAATAGGATAAATGATCCCAGCCTCTAGTAATTTAGTGACCTCTTTTTGCACCACTTCTTTCATAGCTGGGTTCAGCCGCCTTTGTGGTTGAACCACTGGCTTGGCGTCATCTTCCAACAAGATTTTGTGCATGCATCTGGCTGGGCTAATGCCCTTAAGATCACTAATGGACCACCCAAGAGCTGTCTTGTGTGTCCTTAGCACTTGAATTAGTGCTTCCTCTTCCTGTGGCTCTAAGGTAGAGCTTATAATTACAGGAAAGGTTTCACCTTCTCCCAGAAATGCATATTTCAGGGATGGTGGTAATGGTTTGAGCTCGGGTTTTGGAGGTTTCTCCTCTTCTTGAGGGATTTTCAGAGGTTCTATTATCTTCTCTGATTCCTCCAAATCAGGCTGAACATCTTTAAAGATGTCCTCCAGCTCTGATTCGAGACTCTCAGCCATGTTGACCTCTCTTACCAGAGAATCAATGAGATCAACACTCATGCAGTCATTTGGGGTGTCTGGATGTTGCATGGCTTTAACAACATTCAACTTGAACTCTTCCTCATTGACTCTCAAGGTTACTTCCCCTTTTTGGACATCAATGAGGGTTCGGCCAGTTGCTAGGAAAGGTCTTCCTAGAATGAGAGTTGCACTCTTGTGCTCCTCCATTTCCAGCACCACAAAGTCAGTAGGAAAGGCAAATGGCCCAACCTTGACAATCATGTCTTCAATCACGCCTGATGGGTATTTAATGGAGCCATCAGCAAGTTGAAGACATATCCTGGTTGGTTTGATTTCTTCAGTCAAACCAAGCTTTCTGATAGTAGATGCAGGTATTAGGTTGATACTTGCCCCAAGATCGCATAAAGCTTGCTTGGTACAAATACCTTCTAATGTGCATGGTATCATAAAGCTCCCAGGATCTTTAAGCTTCTCAGGTAAGCTTTTCAGAATGACTGCACTGCATTCTTCAGTGAGGTAAACTTTTTCAGTTTCCCTCCAATCCTTCTTATGACTTAAGATCTCTTTCATGAACTTAGCATAAGAGGGTATTTGCTCAAGTGCTTCTGCAAACGGAATCTTTATTTCAAGAGTCCTGAGATAGTCTGCAAAGCGGGCAAATTGCTTATCCTGTTCCGCTTGGCGGAGTTTTTGAGGATAAGGCATTTTGGCTTTGTATTCCTCAACCTTAGTTGCTGCAGTTTTATTACCTACAGAAGTGGGTTGGGAAGCCTTTTTAGAAAGGTCAGCACTTGTATGTGACTGATTCCCTACTGGCATTTGAATGCTAGTGGTGGGAGCTGGAGTGGCGTCAAACGCTACTTCCTTGTTTGTTACTGGCGTTTGAACGCCAGAACCATGCTCCTTTTGGGCGTTCAACGCCAGATCCATGCTTGTTTCTGGCGTTGAACGCCAGGAATAAGCATGGTTTGGGCGTTCAGCGCCAGTTTTATCCCTTTCTGGGCTCTGCTTGTCCTCAGAGGGATTTTTAGTAGCCATTTGTTCATCTCCTGTCTTCTTGCTACTTTGAAGTGAGGCATTTAATGTTCTCCCACTTCTTAATTGAACTGCTTGGCATTCTTCTGTTATTTGTCTTGACAGTTGCTTTTCTGTCTGCTTTAATTGTACTTCCATGTTCCTGTTAGCCATTCTTGTTTCCTGTAATATTTCCTTGAATTCGGCTAGCTGCTGAGTTAGAAAATCTAATTGCTGATTGAATTTATTAGCCTGATCCACCGGACTGAGTTCTGCAATTACTGTTTTAGCTTCTTCTTTCACGGAAGATTCACTGTTCAGATACAGATGCTGATTTCTGGCAACTGTATCAATAAGCTCTTGAGCTTCTTCAATTGTTTTTCTCATGTGTATAGATCCACCAGCTGAGTGGTCTAGAGAAATCTGAGCTTTTTCTGTAAGCCCAAAGTAAAAGATGTCTAATTGCACCCATTCTGAAAATATTTCAGAGGGACATTTTCTTAGCATCTCTCTGTATCTCTCCCAGGCATCATAAAGGGATTCATTATCTCCTTGTTTGAAGCCTTGGATGCTTAGTCTTAGCTGTGTCATCCGTTTGGGAGGGAAATAGTGATTCAGGAATTTTTCTGACAGCTGTTTCCATGTTTTTATGCTGTTCTTAGGCTGGTTATTTAACCACCTCTTAGCTTGATCTTTTACAGCAAATGGAAACAGTAGTAATCTGTAGACATCCTGATTCACTTCCTTATCATGTACTGTATCAGCAATTTGCAGAAATTGTGCCAGAAACTCTGTAGGTTCTTCATGTGGAAGACCAGAATACTGGCAGTTTTGCTGCACCATGATAATGAGCTGAGGATTCAGCTCAAAGCTACTAACTCCAATGGAAGGTATACAGATACTACTCCCATATGAAGCAGTAGTGGGGTTAGCATATGACCCCAGAGTCCTCTTGGACTGTTCACTCATACTTACTTCCATAATGGAATACAAGTTGAGAATTTATAGTTTGGAATGTAGCAATAAAAATGGAATAAATACCAAAGGAAGTTAAAAATATATATATATATATATATTTTTTTAAAATAAAATAAAAACGAAATAAATAAAAGAAAGTGGAAATATTTTGAAATTGAAAATTGAATTTTTATAAAAGATTTTCGAAAAAAAATTGTTCAAAATTAGTTAGAAAAATAAAAATTTTTGAATTTTGAATTTTATGATGAAAGAGAAAAACACACAAAAGACACAAGACTTAAAATTTTTAGATCTAATGCTCCTTAATTTTCGAAAATTTTTGGAGGGAAAACACCAAGGAACACCAAACTTAAAAATTTTAAGATCAAGGCACAAGAAAAACTCAAGAACACTTTGAAGATTCACAAGAACACCAAGAACACAAGGAAGAACACCAAACTTAAAATTTTTAGAAAACCAAAATAAATTTTCGAAAATTATAAAAATTAACAATAAAACACCAAACTTGGAGTTTGGCACAAGATTAAATCAAGAAAAATTATTTTTGAAAAAGATTTTCAAAAGTACTAGTGCTCCCTTATCAAGAATATAAGCCAATTGGGAATAAATATGACACTTGATGCAGATGTTCTTGAAAAGAAACTATCCTATCAAAATTTAATGACTCTATAACAATAAAAATAAAAATAAAAATAAAAATAAATTATTCCTAAGCTAAGAAATAAAATAAACCTTCAATTGTCCAAACGCAATAATCCCCGGCAACGGCGCCAAAAACTTGGTGGACGAAATTGTGATCACATCAATATAGTATCAATATATTTATTGCAGAATTATGGGACTTAGGATTTTTGGTACGAGTGGGCACAATTCCGTTCAACTAACCAGCAAGTGTACTGGGTCGTCCAAGTAATACCTTACGTGAGTAAGGGTCGAATCCACAGAGATTATTGGTTTGAAGCAATCAATATTTATTTTATTAGTCTTAGTTAGGATGTCAACAAGGATTAATTTGGATTAAAAGTGAAATTACTGGAATTGATAAAAGAGGGAACAATGTTACTTTGATTTGCAGTAATGGGAAACATGTTGGAGTTTAGGAGATGCTTTGTCCTCTGACTTCAACTCTTCCTTGAAATCCTCTTCTCACACGCAGGTTCCTTCCATGGCAAGCTCTATGTAGGGTGTCACCGTTGTCAATGGCTACTTCCCATCCTCGCAGTGAAAACTATGCACGCACTCTGTCACAGTACGGCTAATCACCGGTTGGTTCCCGCTCCTACTGGAATAGAATCACTCTTTTGCGTCTGTCACTAACGCCCAGCAGGTTAAAGTTTGAAGCACGTCACAGTCATTCAATCCCGGAATCCTACTCGGAATACCACAGACAAGGTTTAGACTTTCCGGATTCTCATGAATGCCGCCATCCATCTAGCTTATACCACGAAGATTCTGTTGGGGAATCTAAGAGATATTCATTCAGTCTGATGTAGAACGGAGGTGGTTGTCAGGCACACGTTCATGGATTGAGGAAGGTGATGAGTGTCACGGATCATCACCTTCTCCACAGTTAGGCGCGAATAAACATCTTAGATAAGAACAAGCGTGTTTGAATGGAAAACAAAGGAATTGTATTAAATCATCGAGACGCTGCAGAGCTCCTCACCCCCAACAATGGAGTTTAGAGACTCATGCCGTCACAAAGTATGTAATTCAGATCTGAAAATGTCATGAGGTCCAAGATAAGTCTGTAAAAGTTGTTTAAATAGTAAACTAGTAACCTAGGGTTACAGAAAATGAATAAACTAAGATAATTGGTGCAGAAATCCACTTATGGGGCCCACTTGGTGTGTGCTGGGGCTGAGACTAAAGCTTTCCACGTGCAGAGGCCTTTCTTGGCGTCAAACTTCAGGTTATGACGTGTTTTGGGCGTTCAACTCCGGATAATGACGTTTTTCTGGCGTTTAACTCCAGACAGCAGCATGAACTTGGCGTTTAACGCCAAGTTACGTCGTCTATCCTCGCTCAAAGTATGGACTATTATATATTGCTGGAAAGCCCTGGATGTCTACTTTCCAACGCCGTTGAGAGCGCGCCAATTGGACTCCTGTAGCTCCAGAAAATCCATTTCGAGTGCAGGGAGGTCAGGATCCAACAGCATCAGCAGTCCTTTTTCAGCCTAAGTCAGATTTTTGCTCAGCTCCCTCAATTTCAGCCAGAAAATACCTGAAATCACAGAAAAACACGCAAACTCATAGTAAAGTCCAGAAATATGATTTTTGCCTAAAAACTAATATTATTTTACTAAAAACTAACTGAAACATACTAAAATCTACATGAAATTACCCCCAAAAAGCGTATAAAATATCCGCTCATCAATAATCTAAAGTAAAATCTTTTGAAAACTAATTTTGAAAATTAAAATTCATAAAAAAATTATTAATAGAGAACAGAAATTTACTAAAATCTAACTTATTTATTAAAATATATTTTTTTCAATTAATTAAAAGATTGTGCCTTAATGGAAAAGAGAAGAAAAAGATACTAACTGACTGGGTTGCCTCCTAACAAATATACTTTTGATATTTCTAGCTTGATTCACACTGCTTTTTAAGATAGAGGCTGGATTAATTTTTGACGACCTTCTTCTTCTTCAAAATAGTATTTTTTTATTTGTTGACCATGATCTTTCTCTTAGTGCTTTTCTCTATTGACTGTACATCTTTTACCTTTTCTTCTTTTTCAGAATTTGGATGCTGTATAGAGTTATTGATTGCCTTACATTTCTTCATATGATTTAGCATTATCTCATTTAGGGAGGAACCTTTTTACTTCTCTGCCAATTACTTGGTAATATGCTCCACTTGTACTTCTAAATTTTTGATAGAGGCGTCTTGCCTCTTGAAATTTGCTCTTGTCTCTTGCATGAAACTTTTAGTTTGTTGAAGAAATGCAAAAGTAGATTGGGACAGTTTTTCTATGGCAATCTCAAGAGATAAGATAGAGGCTTCTTGAACAATCGCAGCAATGATTTGATCTATTTTTTTCATGGCAAGCTCAAGAAGTATTGGTTCTTGAAGGATTTAATATTCAACATTAAAATTTATTTGCTATTGGTATGGAACATTGAAGTATACTTATTCTTTATTTTCCCAACCAGAATTTGGATAATTTCTCTATCCAAGAGAATATGGGTTATTCCCTAAACTTGAGAATTGTCCCATATAATATACTTACTCCCTGAGTAGCTTGCACAATATTTGTTTCACTTATTTTGTGAATAAAAAAAGTTGTTGAATCATGAGTTTATTGTTTGATAGGATTGTCTTCATAGCATCCAACTCTATCATTCCCTTATACTCAAACACCAAATAGAATAAAATGTACCGTGTAGAATAAAGAAGAAAAAAAACGAAGAAAAAAAGAATTAAACACAATAAAAAAATAAAAAAAGTAAAAAAATGTAAAATAAAAGAAAATAAAATAAAAAAAATCTAAGTTAGTGATGTAATCAGACGTATGTCGTCAATCTCAATTAATATCTGGCAATGGCACCAAAAATTTGATGAGCAAAAACTAGTGCTTACGGATATTAGCAAGTATGTAAAATCTGGTCAAACTGTAATTAATTAAATAATAAATTAGATATGATCGAATATGGTTAGAAAATTTAGCAATCGAAATTTGATAATTTAAATATAATATTTGGATTCAGTGAATTTTTCTGAGTCGAAAAACATAATTTTCTGCGTAAAAACGCGCACTGAAATTTTGACCGGCAGTACCGACTGAGATCTGTCTGGTACTGCAGCTGAGAAAATTGATTATAAGTAAATAAGGCTAAGAAATTAGGATTAATAATTAGGATAGGTAGAAATATTTAAAATGTGATTTAAAGCTCTAATTTTAAAGGTTTTTGCCCAAAATTGGGCAAAAGGGCTAAACCAAGTGAATTGGGTCCAAGTGGACCCAAGCCGACCATATATAAGCCTTAACTTAGAGCCATTCAGCCACCATAACCCTCATTTAGTATGTTTGTTGCTGAAATGAAAAGAGAGAGATGATAACAGAGAAACCCTAACTCTCTTTGATCTTTAAATCACCGTAACTTGAACTATCGAGCTCCGATTGACGAGCCGTTTGCGGCCACGTATCACTCTTCTCCTTCTCTTCAAGTCTATCTAAATTTTGTGGTGAGTATTTAACTCTTCTTTACCCAGTTTTGTTTTTTCTTTTATACTTTGAATTTGGTTTGGGTTTTGAGAATATCTTGTGATTTTGGTTGTTTGGGGGTACTCTAGTATAAGCCATTGGTGATATTCATCACAATATTTTGTGGGTTAAGGTATGAAAATCTCTAACCCTTGTGATTTAACGATTTCATGAACCCTAGGTTGATTATAAGTGTGAAATTGGTTATGTTAGAGTATTTGTTAGTTTTGGTGCACAATTAAGATGTTGGTCTTCCTTGTGGAGCTTTGGTGAGGCTTGGAGCTATGATTTGGTAGAAACTTCCAAGAAAAGGCTCAATTATTTTGGCTACAAGAGCTACAGTTTAAATTTCATTTAAGTACCGTGTGGTGTGATGAGAATTCCTAGACTAGATGCTCCTAGGATTAAGTGTGAATTGTGTAAGTGATTGGTACTAATATGTGTAGTTGATATGTATTGTAAATTAATGATTGGGTTGAGAATTGTATGAATTTGTATGTTTGGTGTGTTAATGACTTGATGCATTGGATTATGAATATTGGTTTGTGGAACACGCGTTCATAGGTGAGAATGATGATGAGTGTCACAGATCATCACATTCATCAGGTTGACGTGCGAGTGAGTATCTTAGAAAAAGAATAAGCTTGACTTGAATAGAAGAACAATAGTAATTGCATTAATACTCGAGGAACAGCAGAACTCCACACCTTAATCTATGGTGTGCAGAAACTGCACCGTTGAAAATACATAAGTGATGAAGGTCCAAGCATAGCCAAATGGCCAACCCCCAAAACGTGATCAAGAGATCAGAAGAGGCTTCAAAATACTTCCGGGCCCACTTGGTGTGTGTTTGGGTTGAGCATTGAGCTTCACACGTGTAGAGGCTTCTCTGGGAGTTAAATGCCAGTTTTTATGCCAGTTTGGACGTTTAACTCCAACTTTTATGCCAGTTCGGCGTTTTGACTTCAGAATAAGACAGAGAAGGGGCGTTTGAACGCCAGTTTGCGTTGTCAAAACTCGAGCAAAGTATGGACTATTATATATTGTTGAAAAGCTCTAGATGTCTACTTTCCAACGAAATTAAAAGCATACCATTTGGAGTTCTGTAGCTCTAGAAAATCTACTTCGAGTGCACGGAGGTCAGAATCCAACAGCATCAGCAGTCCTTTGTCAGCCTCTGAATCAGATTTTTGCTCAGGTCCCTCAATTTCAGCCAGAAAATACCTGAATTCATAAAAAAATACACAAACTCATATTAAAATCCAAAAATATAAATTTTGCATAAAAACTAATCAAAACACCCTAAAAAGTAGCTAGATCCTACTAAAACTACCTAAAAATAATGCCAAAAAGCGTATAAATTATTCGCTCATCAGAGACCAACCTGAATAACCCGGTAAACTTTATTGCAGCATTGGAGAACATGGCTGCTGCTATACAGGCCACTGCGGAGGCTCTTGGGCAACAGATAAACAATAATGACAATGGCAAAAGTGGAGCTTAGTACCCGACGACACTGGCAACCTTCCTAAAGGTTAATCCACCTATGTTCAAGGGAACCACCAATCTGACTGAAGCCGATGCATGGTTTCAGGCTATGGAGCAAGCACTACAAGCGCAGTTGGTACTTGAAGAGCAGTGTATTGAATTTGCTACCTATCTACTCATTGGGAAAACATCGCATTGGTGGCAGGGAGCCCGACGTCTCCTGCAGCAGGGGGATGACCCTATCATCTGGGATGCCTTCCAGGTGAAATTTTATAAAAAGTACTTTCCAAATTCTGCCAGGACGGCCAAGGAACTTGAGTTACTACAGCTGAAGCAGGGTGCTATGTCCGTATCTTAATATACAGACAAATTTGAGGAGCTATTTAGGTTTTTCCGCATGTGTCAGGGAGCTCCGGGAGACTTCGAGGAATGGAAGTGGCTTAAGTATGAAGGAGGGCTCCGAAGCGATATCCTAAGTTTAGTGGGACCAATGGAGATCAGAACTTTCTCAAAGTTGGTGAATAAGAGCAGGGTTGCTGAAGAGTGTGTGAAAAAGGCAGGTGCATAGAGAAGAAGTCATAGGGGACCTTTTCAACAGAACTGAGGGAGGGACTTTGCTCTAAGGGGTCAAGATTTTAAGAGAGTAGTTTATAATCCACAGCCCCAGCAAGTCCAAGACGATTCCCGAAGGAACAACAACAACAATCATCAAGGGATGAGGTATGGAAAGCAACCTCAGAATGAAATGACTTGTAGGCGGTGTGGAAGCTATCATTCGGGAACTCCGTGTCGAGTTGGATTGGGACTTTGCTATAGTCTTGGAATTATCATGAGAAGGTCAACCGAAATACTGCCAAGGGCCAACAACCAGTTCGTGCGTTCACTATGATGACGGAGGATGCCGCTAGATCCGACGGTTTGGGAAGAGGTAAGTGAAAGATCGGTAACAACGTGTTAAAAGTACACTTGAGTTGGTATTTGATTTGGCTATTATAGATAGAAATCTAGTGAATGCTTGTCATGCTAAGTTGTGGTTTAGTGCTTAAGGAGATAAGTGATAGGATTAGTACTAGATGAGAAATCAGAGTCACGCAGCGAAAGTTTTGGAAGTATTAAAATAAAATAGTTGCAAGTGGGAGCTATAGAGAATGATTAGAAATACTTTAGGTTTGGATACCTGACAGACTTAGTGAGCTAATGCCAATAGTGATTCGCAAGTAGTTAAGTTTAATTGTGGCTATGGGGTTAGATTGATTCTAAAATGGCTGTATAAGTAGCTAGAGGTGTAATTGGATTCGTGCTTAAATTTTAATGGATAAATTATTGGACTTTGGATGATGGAGTTGGAAGACTGTAAATTGAAACATTGAGGCTGTATTGAGGTTAATTTAAAGGAAATGGTGAAGGGTGGTAAGTTTTGGTTTTAGGAAAGTTCTTATGAAGGATGAGATAAACATAACATCTGATTAGTTATTGAGAGAGCTTATATGAATACTTGATATGGAATTTTCGAGGGCAAAAATTTTTGTTTGGGGGGTAGAATGTAAAATCTGGTCAAACCATAATTAATTAAATAATAAATTAGATATGAGCGAATATGGTTAGAAAATTTAGCAATCAGAATTTGATAATTTAAATATGATATTTGGGTTCAATAAATTTTTCTGAGTCGGAAAACATAGTTTTCTGCGTAAAAATGCGCATTGGAATTTTGATCGGCAGTACCGACTGAGTTTTGTCTGGTACTGCAGCTGAAAAAATTAGGTATAAGTAAATAAGGCTAAGAAATTAGGATTTATAATTAGGATAGGTAGAAATATTTAAAATGCGATTTAAAGCTCTAATCTTAAAGGTTTTGGCCCAAAATTGGGCCAAAGGGCTAAATCAAGTGAATTGGGCCCAAGTGGACCCAAGCCGACCATATATAAGCCTTAACTTAGAGCCATTCAGCCACCATAACCCTCATTTAGTATGTTTGTTGCTAAAATGAAAAGAGAGAGATGATAACAGAGAAACCCTAACTCTCTTTGATCTTCAAATCACCGTAACTTGAACTATCGAGCTCCGATTGACGAGCCGTTTGTGGCCACGTATCACTCTTCTCCTCCTCTTCGAGTCTATCTAAGTTTTGTAGTAAGTATTTAAATCTCCTCTGCCCAGTTTCATTTTTCCTCTTGTATTTCGAATTTGGTTTGGGTTTTGAGGAAATCTTGTGATTTTGGTTGTTTAGGGGTGCTCTAGTATGAGCCATTGGTGATATTCATCACAAAATCTTGTCGGTTAAGGTAAGAAATCCTCTAACCCTTGTGATTTATCGATTTCACGAACCCTAGGTTGATTATAAGTGTGAAATTGGTTATGTTAGAGTATTGGTTGATTTTGGTGCACAATTGGGAGATTGGTGTTGCTTATGGAGCTTTGGTGAGGCTTAGAGCTATAGGTTGGTGGAGACTTTCAATAAAAAGCTCAATTATTTTGGCTACAAGAGATATGGTTTAAGTTTCATTTAAGTACCATGTGGTGTGATGAGAATTTCTAGGTTAGATGCCCCTAGGATTAAGTTTGGATTATGTAAGTGGTTGGTACTAATATGTGTAGTTGATATCTATTGTAAATTAATGATTGGGTTGAGAATTGTGTGAATTTGTATGTTTGGTGTGTTGAGGATTTGATGAATTGGATAATGAATATTAGTTTGAGGAATATGCATTTAAATTGTGAATTTGGGCCTGAGGCCGTGAATCTTGGGCCGGAGGCTGGAAAGAGGTAGGGAAGGTATGTTGATGTGTGTATTGTGTGATGATATAAGAGATTTGGATGGATTTTAGATATTGAATGTGTGAATAATTTGTTTGATTATTGAATAATAAGGCTTGACGAATTGAGGTGTGGAATTTGATAGTTTTAGGTGAAATTGTGTAGATGAGGTAGTTTTGGTTTTGGTTGAGTGTAATTATGTGAATGTGGTTGGGTTGTGGTCATTTGGATGAGTGAAAATGAATTTGCTTTGTGAACATTGGAAAAATTGGTGATTTCTATTTTTGGCTAAAAACTGATTTTGACCAACTTCGGCGGTTTATAACTCGGTCCTCGGAGTTAAGAATTCTTCAAAATTAGATTTTTATGAAAGTTCATTCAACGATCTTTCCAACGGTTCAAAAATGGTTGAAAAAGGAATTTCGTAGAAGAAGTTATGTATGTCAGAAGTTTGGGGTTTGAAAACGTACTCCGACGCGCACGCATCACTCGCGATTTTTACTCTCTCACGCGTGCGCCCGGCCTACGCGTACGTGTCACTCTATTGATGCAGGTGCCAAGTAGAAAATCTAGAGAATTGTGCTGGTTTTGTGCGAGGAGCACAAAACGCACCCACGCGTACGCGTGGCTGACGCGCACGCGTCACTGTACTTTTTCACCTTCCCACTCGTGGGCATGGACAACGCTTATGCGTCACATGTTTTTCTCCACTTCTCACTTTACGTACGTAAACTGTTGAAAAAGGGTGGTCACATACGCAATCCCCCATGCTCGCGTACGCGATATGCCCAACCCGAATAGGTTGCTCGCGTCGCGTATTAAAGTTCGCGTATGCAGGGGTTCACTTTTGAATAGCTCGCTTACGGATGCAATGTCTGCGTACGCAAGGGTTGAATATCTGTTGACTCGCGTACACATGCAGTGCCTCGTGTACATGAGATGCATAACCCAAATGGGTTGGTCACGTCGCGTGGACCATGTCGCGTACGCAACACTCACCAGATTCAGAAAAATTTCCAAATTGCAGAATTCAATTTTCACGCCAAACTTTGAACAATCATAACTCCCTCTACAAAATTTCATTTCATTTAACTTTATATCAATTTAAAGCTCTTAAAACAATCTTCAATTTAAAACAAATTTCAACCAATTTGGAAAACTGAGGCTCAAGTTATGATCAATCAAAGTTCAGTAAAACAAGGTTTTCACAAAATCCGCAAGGTTCTTAAATATTCCAAACTCCTAACCAAAACCATTTTATAAATATTCTGTTGCACATCAATTCTTACCATTCATGTCCACAATCACAATCATATGTCTCCCTACTTTCCAATTGACCTCCTCCATTAATTTAACCCTATTTCAATCAATTTTTCCAACATAATTCAAAAAACTCTACAAGTTCTAAATCAAGATCTCAATATTATCAACCTTACACAATTCAACTCTTTACCAACATAATTCATCACATCTTATCATATTGCACATAGCTATCATTATTTATTTGAACATCAATAATTATCATCATAATTCGTCAAAATCATCACAAGCATCAATAAACATAAATCCACTATCAACCATTCAAAGCTATCCTATAGTCCACTAGCCTAAGTGTCCAGAAATATTATATATTATATAGAAAAAACCGAAACCATACCTTAGCCAATTCTCAATATGTGCTATACACCAAAATTTGTGCCCAACAAGCTTTCAACCACTAACAAATCATCAATTCCAATCCAAATGCTTCCAATTAGCCAACAATTTTAAGAACTCAAACTAAAATCATACCAAATACCACTAATTAACCATGAGTTACCAAAATCACAAATTCACAAAGGCAGAGAGTTTTCTTACCTTTTTCGATGGTGTTTGAGGCACAAACCACCAATAGACCAACCTTAAATACCACCTAATCAATCAAAACACAAAAACTCACTCAAAACTAAAACCTAAAATTTTGAATTTCTTAGGGAAGAAAACTGGACAGAGATTTACAAGAAGAATATCACAATACCTAATAAGAAGTGACGGGCTCGGCGAGAGCTTCGTGTAGTTGCAAACAGCACACGAATCGGAGTACTGTAGCTCAAGTTATGGTTGAATGAAGTTGAAGATGAATAGTATTTTGTGGAACCCTACGTCTCTTCTCTCAATTTCACGTTGCTGCTGCTGCTTGGTGTTAAAGGTAGCTGAAATGGCCACTTAAATGGCTTTATATATGTTGGGCTTGGTCCCAACTTGGACCTGATCTAACCCGTTAGCGTTTTTAGCCCATTTGGCCCAACTTTGGGCTAAACATTCAAAATTAGCACTTAGCTTTAATTTATTTTCTCACTTTTTCTACTATTTTTTTATCATTTTCGCATAGTACCGGATAGACTTAAGCCGTTACTACCAGTTAATTTACCGATACGCATTTTTACGTGATTTTTCGAAGAAAATTACATTTTCCAACTCAGAAAAATCTACATAGTCCAATTATCATATTTATATTTTCTAATTAACATTCTACATTTTTTGGATCCTATTTTGGGCAATTAATTTAAATTAATTAAACGATTAATTAATTACGGTTCTTACATTTTTCCCACCAAATAAGAAATTTTGTCCTCAAAATTTAGTTCATCCATCATCACCATTACATGTTCCCTCAACTTAAATCTATCTCTCACCATTCACCTTTCTATTCCTCCATGTCAGCTCAAATTCCTATATACATCCTTTATTCTTATTTATAACGCCCTATTTTAACTGAATTCAAGTCTATGTTGTCTTTCTCACTCTTAGCTTCCTTTAATTCAACCTCAATACCTCATCAGCATTTCAACTCAATATGTTCCAAATCTGCCTTTCAAAAGAATCATTTTCTATTTCAATCTAAATCCAAAATCATCATGATCAATTGTCGCAATCCTTATCTTCCAAACACGACAATTGCACTCACCTACAACCCAAATCCCAATCATTCACTACCCTCGTGTCCACAACCTATCCTAAATCATTCTAATCGTACAACCATAACTAAACTTAGTTTTTGGGTAATCATTATTTACATTAACCCACCAAACTCTTCCGGTATTCAAGCCTAAAATATTTTCAGTCACCATTCTATTACTTCTATTTGCAACTATACAAATTCTAACCTTAAACAATTCTCCACAACTCCAAGTACAATACCCATCAATTTTCAACAATTCCAAATCATTCAAATTCATTGTTCTCCAAAGCAATTTCACCACACATAATACATATACACACATTTAATCAACCAATACATACAATTTCAACCAATCTTAGGGCCACTAATTAATTGACTAATCCAATTATTCAATCAAGTCATATATTATTATCGGATTATCAAAACCTAGGCTTACTTTTGAACTTCCTCAACTTAACCCAAATTGGGTTTACACTCATCCTAAGACTAAGTAATAACTTAGGGCCTTATAGCATCTTTATGCCTAACTCATGGTCACATTAAATCCTTAATCTCAATACTTGTATTACTTAGGACATCAACAACAACTAGAATATCTATTCCAGTTATTCATCTTTAAATGCAACACTACAACTCGACATACAAAACAACTAATGAATTTTCACCTATAATAACTAAACTCAAATGCCATTCATAGTTAAACCCAATAAAAATTCAAGCCTAAATTCATGTCCACTTTTTTTTCCTTTTCTATTATCCTCTGCACTTAAATAATTCACCAGATACCAAAGGTTATATCAATCATCCTAGAGTCTACACGTCAAAACCAAAATCAAATGTGGACATCTCTATGTGTTAGCTTAACTCAAAATTCTAATCCTTTAGTAATTATATCCATCTTCATGGAGGTAGTTCCCTCCTTACTCTACATCTTCATCATAAAAACAAATGCAACAGGCTCCAGATCATAAGTCAAAGAGTCCACTTCGTACGGCCTGAACTGTCGCAATGTACAAACCATTACATCCTAATGCTACCTCGGAATGCACTCCAAGATTTTCAATGAAGCATTATCGTAGATTCCAACTGGTTCATGAGATTCAAGTAATACAAGCACTGACAATTAGTTAATCTTTCTTCCAAGTTTTGAAGAATTTCCCCCCTATCTGACGTTTGCACCAACGGGCACTTTTGTGTGTCGGCTTAGTCATTAGTAACGCCATTTGCAAAACTGAAGCTTCACAAACCCTCATAAGGACGTACGCTAATCAGTTTCATCCTTCGTGTTCATAAGTTGTGTCCTAAGAAACTAACATATCAAGGTTGCGTCTAAGGATTGCATGCGATGTCGAAATGAGCTCAAGTCATCTGAAGGGATACCAAGCTAAAAATGAGAGCAAACAATTTCGAAAGGTATCCATAACAAATTAAAAAGATGCATTGTGTTGTGATTAGACAAGGTTGTAGAAAATAGAAAAATGCACCAGAAAGAGAATTAGAGTGCACCTCAAAAAGGATTCCAAATTAAGAATCTTTGGTCGAAATAATAAGGCAAATTGAATCAAAATAAGTTTGTACTGATTTTAAGAGGATTATGAGCCCTCGAATAAAGGCGGTTCAACCCAACAGTGCACATTCAGGCTCACATCAAGAAATACAAGGTTCACACGAGGATATGTGCAAACAAGAAATAGGATTGGGCAAGGTTTAATTTATTCACCAAGAGGGATTCTGAAATAAAAAGCTCTAATGCAATTTACAAGGGAGAAGATAGATCAGTTCATAAGGATGTATTGGTGCTCTTATTCGTACAAAACCTCACACTGTCATTAAGATC